>NW_028277168.1:10117500-10421666 GCF_051122295.1 Plectrocnemia conspersa
TTTTTGGAATTTTGCGTATGCGGTTTAAGCTCTTCTCAATTATATTTTATATTATATTTGTAGATAAAAAAAATATTAAATTGTTAAACTTTTAATGCCATCATATATGGCCCAATACAATTTATAATTGCGACGTTTAGAGATGTCACATTAGTAAAATGTAAAAAATATTGTAGTCGTATATTAATTTCATAGTCTTTGATAATATTATATAAATATTCAGAAATATAAAGATACTATATTTTAATCTAATATTAGAAATATCACTTGATTTTTTTATTTACTGTGCCTAAAAAACGAGTTTATTGATTCCAATGCCATAGTCTTGTAACTGATCTTTTTTGGGTTATATGCGCTTTCATTACGTTACTCCTTTTTGTCTAAAATTCACATTAGATTATTAATTTATCAATTTGAAGATAAATTTCAGCAGCAGTTTTGTATACGAACTTCACACTTGGACATGTTTTAATTTGCAGTTAATCTTTATATGTGCATAATATAAATGTCTAAAAATGAAAATAGCTCAACGTAATATACAGACTAAATATATAAACAATAAAAATATGATCTAAAATATTGTTTATTAGAATTTACATTTTCGTTGTTATGTAGGCAGCGCAAGGTATTTAGTAATAGTAAAATTAAACAGCAATTCAGAAAAGGTTTTATCAAAGGACCGAGGGTTGGTGCTACAGAAATTCTTTCATTTTATAGATTCGTATATATTTCCTTCAAATTAAATGTAGTTATCTCAAGTGCTAATTAACACTTAAAGTCACAAAGGGATAATTTTAGCGTTTATGCGGAGGGACGTATCAGGGTACAAAAACAAAGGTAATTGAAGACGGTGCGAAAAATCAACGGGTAAGATAAATAACGCCCTTAATTGCCTCTCTAAGAGTCGCGGACCACACTTTGGATTTTGCTGCCGACGTGAAGATTAAAACCGAGATCGAACGAAGGCGAAAAGATGAAAGCCGGGCTAAGAGGACGAGCGAAAAGGATTACAAATGATCCGGTCGCTTTGATGTCGAAGTTGGATGCCAGAGTAATTAGCGGAAGCACTAAGAATATTTTTATTCCTGGCACGGTTTGATGGAGAGTGCGAAAAAGGGACCTGGAGAGAAGAGCGAAACGGTTCTGAGTTGTCGCAACTTTTGATAAATTAATTAACGCCCTTCACAAAAGTTTGAGCGCGCGATATTTTCGAGTGTTTTGTGGGATTTTTTGTTGTAAATAACAAGACACAAGTTTAATAGGAGACAGGGGAGTCGAATGTGAGTAATGGTACGTTCGTTGATGTGTGGATTGTTTAAAATGAATGTGTGCAAGGCTGCGAGGCGAATGTTTGTTTCCGAAAGCAAGGTCGGTCGATATAAAAAACATTGGACACATTCTCAACCAGGATAATGATACCATTATATTTCAGTGGTATCATTGTGAATATTTGCATGGATTGCCTCGATCACTTTCGCAATTCATGATTAATTTGACTAGGGATAGTCAAACTTTTGAGTACTGTGGATAATTTAATGTAAAACAACTAACACAAATTTTTGAAAATATTTATAATATATACATATGTATATATAAAAGTATATGCATATTAAAATATCTATACATACACACACAGTTTTTAGACTCACTAAACTGCAAACGTAGTTAAATATTTTTTTTACTCATTGTTAAATTGTCGGAGCAGCGCGTGAAAGACGTTATAACGAAGTGTTTATTATTTATAAATAGTATAATGATAATATTATTCAACTTAGCGATTATTATTGTTCAGACTCTAATAAAAAATATTACATAAAGTAATAAAAAACTTTTATTAATAAATAATTCGTTTACAAATGATATTTATTAATTATTAATAATAAATAGATAACAGTCCTTTAGTGCCACTTTCTCCCCCTAGCGCAATATAAAATACAATTCACGGTCTACCACTGTCCACTGGTTTCTAATGGACTTTGTAAAATATAACTTCAATCGAATTGATAGGATTAACCAAAATTGATTAATACTACATGACTTAACCGTGTTTAGTGAATAGAAATCCTATACCACGATAAATTGGGGGTAAATAAAATATCTCTACGGTCTTGAGGCATAACGTTTTGTTCATAAATTGTGAATTATATAATATAATATTTATAAGTTAAAACGCATGCGTACTTCAGTAGTATTATAAAAAAATATTTTAATAAATTAATTTAAACTATAAAATTATAAATGTTAGCATTGATAAATTAATTTTATATTATATTGGTATTGGTTTATAAGGTTTATAATAAAAATAATATACAAATTAAATCCGTTCTATAAGTCAATTACTTTTAATAGCCTAGAGAGCATAACTCAAATGTCGATGATCCACGTCCAATTATTATTGTAAAATCTATAATTTTTTTAAAATTTAACCTGCACTGATTCACAGTTATATTTTTTGAGCAAATCAGTTAATCCTTCCGGCGGTATGAATAATCTATATTCGTGAGTTCCGTTCAACTTCCGAATAATTCCAACTTCTTCCATACGGAGTTCCTTGATATAATTTTTTTCGACGTTGGTTAACATAACGGTAAAATAATATACTGTTATTGCTTTCTCTGAACTGTTTCTTATTTTTGTGAATCATTTTTTCCTCTTTGTGTAGTAATTTGTATTTTTAACAAATGGTCTTGTATGATTTTTATGCTGCATCATTTTATATGCTAGGTTTTTTCTCCATGGTAAATTCTTGGCATTCTGTATCGAACCATTCCTTGTTTCTATCTCTTGGTGAATATCCTAAGATATTTTCTGCAGCTGTCGTTATCAAATTTTTTTAATTCCAATATGCTGCAGGCTCTTTTTGTATAGCATTGTTTTTCTAGATATATACTAGACATTGGTTTTTCCTTTATGAGAAAAATACAAACAGCTGACCTAATTGCTAATATATACATTATAAGATGAACCACTTTAACTTCGCAGCCGGTAAGACGCAGGTGGAAACTAGCGAGAATTTTATTAGAATAAATTACATATTGCGACAAAATATGATGGGCGAGATGTTTACTCCAAGCAGTGGTGGAGAAGCTGGCGCAAGGATGATGTTCGTGGAAGATCCTTAGGGGTCTTGGCGAGCGTCTGCTGGTCTCTTTGACTGTCTGCCGGAGTCTGCCAAATGATTGCTCTCTCCTTATTGGAGTCCAGGCTTAAGTATTTAGGGCTGCAAAGCTTGCTCATTTATTAAAATCATGCAGTATTCATCCAGTCAATCGTTGCATTCGCTTCTTAGAACAATGAAGTTAGAATAAAGCCTCTTGAAAGTAATATTTGCATGATGGATATCTGGGTTGAATTGTGTAACAAGAATGTAATGGCTGCTTTTTGTCTTCCGGTGATATATTGCTTACCGTGACCGTTTCGTAACAAATGCACCAGATAATCCTTGCGTGTTATTTAAGGAGATACATTTTTTTCTTGTCGTAACGAGAGCCTTTGTGTGATTGCATTATGGTCTAGTTTATCCTTATTAATGAACGATCCCTTTTGGTCAGAGTAATTAACGCGAGTTGTATATTAATAATATACCCACAAACGAGAGCATCTGTGTGGTCCCTACAAATTATTTGTGATATTGATGCGATGAAATTTAAAACTTTTGTTTAATTCAAAGTTAAAAATAGGATAGCAAATAAGTTATTTATTGACGCGTTTGTTGAAGTATGGAATATTAAATAATAAGTTACGAATTTAGGGTTGCGTTTAGATTATGATAATAATGATTTATTTTAGTTATGGTAATGCGTGCATATAATTGGAGAAAATGGAAAGCGTGAAGGTGTTAATTCAAGGTTTTAATTGATGCGCGCTGATGAGGAAACATAAAAAAAGTACAAGAGCTATTCGAAAGGCAAAGATATAATACAAGGTTAGTCAAAAATTAAGAGATTTTTTATTGGGGTTAAGAAAACTAGGTCGTTTTTGCTAGGGTCCGCGTAATATGGCCTCAAATAATAATCTGCTGTTGGAATTTATATTTAACTTATTCGTGTTTATAGAAATTACATTATTAACAGACGATGCGGCTAAATGGTATTCTGAATTTATAGCAAGAAATAGTCAAATTTTAATTGGTGTTTGATAATCGAATAATTATGTGGATAAATAATTGTTATAATATTAAAGTGTTATGGAAAAATTGTTGTCCCGAGAGAGAACGTGCGGGAAGCTTCTATGACATTAGAATCAATACACTTTTTCCCATCACCAAATAAAATTTAATAAATAATGTCCTGTTTTAAAAGTATTAAAAATTCATTCCATAATAAAATACCTTTAAAATATTTTAGGGATCCGTAATTTTAAAATTTTCGTAGTATTATGTATATAAATTAAATTTATTAGATTTAATTGTTTTTCTTTGCTACATAATTGAGCAATTTTTGATATGCCGTTCGTTGAATGTTCATCAAATTTTAAGAACGTTAATAAACATTTACATACAATTTCATTGTGATTTTAACATATTGTTATTGAGCAAACTGCCCCGTCAGTTGAAATTTCCCGAAGAGACTCCGTTCTCAAAATTGTCCAAACACCGCACGCAGCCTCCATCCTCATCGATCCATTCATTTGCAAATATGGCGCGTTGTTACATTATTACACCACCACCACATTATAACATCGGTAATAAATTATAACAATAGCCCAGGTCTGGTACCTATTCAAAATCGTCCCTGCATTGTTGTACCCCGAGGCGGTGGAGTGTTTTTTTCCGGTGTTTTATCGTCGTCGTTAATATTGATGAAAATGTACGTGGAAAATCGTAAAAATTGGAAAAGAGACCCATTTTTATTACACGTCGGATAAAATGCGGCACCTAGTCTCAAATGAATGGGGCCGCATTTTTTATTATCTATCCGCCGTCACTTGTGAGCTACCCTGTATGTGCTAGCCATCGCTCTTTATTCCGCGGCTCAACATCAACCGGCCATATGTTCCAGTCAAACTGGGTCGACTTTCGAAGCGATATAAATTATCGAGCATAACTTTCGTGCCACCCTAAGAGTTTGAGTGTGATAATGTATGAGAAAGCTCAATATTATTACATACCTTAGTGATAAAAATATATTATAAAATTAAATAAAAACTAAACTCTTATACTTCTACCACTTAATAACTTTGCAGACGGTAACAAGACCCATGTGCTTGATTAGTTTTTAATTACTATTCACAAAAAAATAATTACAGTCGATTATCATGAATTTGAGTTGTCACTTCATAATATTAAGAAAAAGGAATTACTATAGTTATTAAAATTAGAAAATATATGAGTTAAATTAAACGAGAAAAAAAAGTTTCAGAAACGTGCTCGTATTTCGAAATACTTGTATATCGAAGCAAATTTGCTCAAAATAAATAATGAGATTTGTTCGTTATATAAAAACGATTAATACAAAATACACGTATTTTTTTTTTATTTAAATGAATTATCAAATAAATAAATTTATTACTTATTCATATTGAAATAACTACTATTCATCAGTGATAGCTCTATAAAATATTTTTATTTTTGTGTAACTTTTACTAGGAATCTATTCAATGACACTTGATTTTGCCTTGTTGAGAGGATTTGGCGAAAAGATAATATAAGTCTTCCACATCTCCCACACATTCTTTTGAAACAATGGACAGAATAATAATGTATATATATATATATATATATATATATATATATATATATATATATATATATATATATATATATATATATATATATATATATATATATATATATATATATATATATATATATATATATATATATATATATATATATATATATATATATATATATATATATATATATATATATATATATATATATATATATATATATATATATATATATATATAATATAGAATATCGGAATAAGTAAAATATTTTCAAGATGGTTTTATAATTATTTAAAAGAGAGAAAGCAAAAAGTTAAAATAATTTATGCGTATTCCAAAGAAAAAATAATAATTTACAATGCACCAGAGAGGTCTAAATTGGGACCTTTGCTGTTTGTATTATATTTTTATGATATAATTACTACTATAAAAAAATGTGAAATACGACACATTAATATATTGCATAGGTGTTGAAAAATTACAAAAGAGTGCAATGAGAGTAGTTTTGAGTAAAAAAAAATTTACTAGTTGACAAGAGTAGAAATGCATTTTTTTTTATTTTTTTTTATTTTATATCTAAAAAATCATGTTGAATGCGTAAAAAATATGAACTATCGATTAAATAACAAGCTATAGCGTAAAAAATTATTATTAAAATTAATTTTACCGAAATCTATCAAATAATATTATTGTATTTAAATAAGCATATGTACTTTTACACAATATGTGCTTATTATATATATTTTTTAATATTAATAAAATTAATATAATTTAATTAGATTGCTAGAGCAATAAATAATTAATTACTATATTTTAATTTTTAATATACATAAAGTAAGATAGATTTTTTAATAAACGATAAAAACATATTCGCTTCTATTATATATTTATGTTAATGTATTATTTATGTATATACTTTAGCATAAATTTACTAACGTTTTTTAGATACTGTTATTTGTATAGTGTTGACTGATTCTAAACACGTGTCATCGAACTATAACCTTTTAATAAAGTCAATAAATGTTCAGCTTTAATCAGCTAAAAGCGCTATCAAGCGATCGCCGTTAATTTAACTCGTCTATTCAGGCAAATCTAACGAGTCTATGCCTCTCTATATCAGAGGGCTTTTGCTCAATATATACATACACATATATTATCTGCTTATTCATCTGAATAGGCATCAAAACGTTTTCAAATCAAACGTTACTAATATATAATACATAAACGGGTGATCACAAAAGAACGCATAAACATACCTGTATATAATATGAAATTTTTAAAATTAAAATACGTCGATTACTCAATTAAGACGCGATTTATTATATGTATACTGCGATTTCATTTTTTGCTGCTCTATACTTTTGTATGATTATCATAAACCATACTTTGTTAAGCTGGCTCAGATATTGTAAACTAGAATAACAAGAAAGATTTTATATTTAATAATTTTAATGAAATTGTGTTTGCGCAACTTGTATAATAATATTTCCTCGGTCTAAAAGTACGTTAGCGCATTCTTTAACCTTTTAAATGTCTCTTTACTTTTACAATGAACTTTCATTTCTTAAGTAAATTGAAAAGTTTCATATTATACAAGTTGTACTATTAAAATATAGTCTTAAATGAAAGTTGAGCGTCTCGCGTGTATAAAAATTATTATTTCAGCTAATTAAAAATTAAGCTTTTGAAATGTAAAATATCAACTTCAATTATATACTATATATATAACATTAAAAAATAATGGGACACTATTATATCAAAATAAATGTATTTATGTTATTTATAAATATATACAATATTCCATCTCACGTCTCCTTTCATATATAACAGGTTTATTTCAATACGATAATTCTATAAACATACCATTAAATTCAAGACATATTACTAGTTTATAACCAGTTTCATGTTAACAATTTTGCTACTATTAAAATATGAAAAAAAACTAAAATATTTTACAATTTTGCGAAAGAAAAAATGCAATGTATTATGTACTTATTTAATAACATTTAGCTAAAGATCTGGAATCACTGAATCAGTTATTCAGTCTTTAAGGCAAAATATGTTTTAGAATTTTGTGCTTATTTTAAAATTTTATATTGTTTCTATCGTAGTCTCCGATACATGAAATACGGCAAATATTTTTTATGACAATGTTCTTTGTCGTTTTTTAAGAGTAGTATAAGACGTGTATTATATATTATTTTAGAGCCTTATTTTAGATGACTTGCAAGTTAAATTGCAAAAAATAATATTTCAGGTGTTACTCCACACTGGAACAGGCATAATGAGTTTGATAAATTGTCTGATAAAATGACAGATAGCTTTTATACTCGAAGTTCCAAAATGTGTACAAATTTAATTCATACCTCGCCTGTTATAAGTAAGGTCTAGACTGGTAAAGCACAAGCCACGAGTTCGGGCGCTGACTTGAATTTTTATTTAAAGGAAAAAATAAAATACGCTAGATTTAAAAATCAGGTTAGCTGCAAAGTGACGTCTATTACTTATTAATTATTATTAATAATTTTATTCTTCCGTTGTAACCTGACAGGCTTAAGCCCAATGCGTTACAACGGGGTGAACCTGTATTAATGTCAATTAGACATAATGAATATCTGCAAGTAAGTATTAACCACCAGACTTTTCAGTCTAGGAATCAATGACAGCTATATATACAATTATAAATTAGCACGTGTATTTTGATTTATAAGCATTATAAATCTGATCAATGTTTTTATTAATAGCGTATTTTTATAAATACAAATTTAAGTCTGCTGCCATGGTTCGATCTGGATTACCAATCTAGATTTTATGGATTACGATATTCCGACCATATATAAAACACATAATAATTTAAAGTTGATTATATATATTTATGTCATTGATTCATGAATCAGCAGCTGGTATTGATTTACACTGTTGTAACGCATTGGGATTACGTCTGTCAGGTTACAGTATAAATAAAAAAAATGCTACCTTGCCTTTAAGCATATTTACGATATAAAATGATATCAGTTCCAAATCTGGTTTAGTTACTTTCTCGGTCCAAATATATTACAACTATGTACTGTTTTGATTTGTGTATGTATGTATGTAAATTAAACAATAATAACTCTCTTGAACTAATTACAAATATATTTGCATTCAATTTTAATCTCAAGCAATGTCATATATGAATTGATTAATATAACTTTCGTTCTCTGATTTCTAATGAATTAAAAATAAATGACAGGTGTATGGCATTTTTTAATAATATTGTTCTTTCACACACGACAGTTTTAAGCTGTTTGTTAATTAATTAATTAGCTTGCACAAAGCAAGAAGAGCTTTAAACATCGTAAAAATATTTCATTTTAAGATACATAGACAATACATGAACACAATTTAAACTAAAATTCAAGAAAAATATACTACAATTACAGTTAAGTGATTAAGCAATTGTATCTAACGATGCAGCAATTTAATTGGTTCATACTTTGTTTGAAGCATATTATACTTTTGATTATGCGTGTGTCTTGAAATAATTTAATACACATTTTTTGGTATTTTAATCAATTTTTTTTTAATAACTTTTTGTATATGTGTTGTATAAAAGTTTTTCAGTCTTTATTGATCTATCCTGTACACATAGAATCTAAAGTGGTTATATAAGTTGGTACCGGCAACACTTTGATATTAAAAATCTCAGGGTTTTAAAAGCGACCTAACTCGAAATTATTATTATGCGCAATTGACAATTCCTCTCGAGGGAGAGGCGAAGGAAGGTCGTGTACATGACAGGAATTGTCAATGGCATTCTCGAAGAGTTCTCGTCGAAAATTCATTTTACACGGTTCGCGTACACACACGCAAACAAAATAAAACATACCAAAACCCAGTGAAATCTTGTGAGAGATAATTTATCACGCACTCAATGGCAATGATCCAAGCGACTTTAACGCGCTCAGTCCGCCATGACTACATAAGTGTAGTTAACCGACAGCCACCTGGGTCCTTACAAGTTGAGTTGGCTGTGGCGCATGCTTTGGTAACAGGATAACTAGCCACTTGCCTGTGGAGCCTTTTGCGGCACCCGTGAAATATGACCTCAATATGTAATATATCAGCGGGGCATATTTTGGGATGACTTAGATGAGATAAGAAAACAAGACGAACGGTATAATTTTATGAGATGTTGCAAAGATCTTACATATAAAATAAAAATGGTAGTAAAAGAGCTATATAATTAATATTTTGAAATATATATCGACTAGATATTAGGTTGTAGTTTTAATAGTTCATGTAAAAATCAAATATAAATTGTAAGAAATAAGGAATAAACATTTTTATGCTACAATATAATTTTAAACATTTAGATTTTATTTAAATAATAACAATGCATCTTGTTCATAGCGTCCATTCCTACTTTATATTAAGATTAAATTATAAAGCTACTACGTAAACAGACAAGTTAAAATTAAAACTAAATATTTGTTTTTTTAACAGCTTCGCGGAAGATGCTCTTAGCTGATCTCTACTTTAAAGGTTAAGCGGTGAAATATTTAAAAAATAAATTTATTATCAGTGTTCTTCATAAATCTAATTAAGCCGACTCAATATTGAACAAGTGCCGCTTAATACGTAAATTGAATTATATCGAATTAATGTTATGATATATTTCGTTTTTGTTAGTACCTGCAAGCAATTATAGAGCACGAAGGTGACCGTAATAATTTTAGTTTCATACCTAATGAAGTACGCTCGACCTTTTGACTAAAGCTTCGCCCGAATATTGGTTTTCGACCGTTGTCCATTTTAATGGCGTTTAAATTGAATTTATATTTAATTAAAAACTATACAAGAACATGACAAACGTGTATTGAAATTGTTTAATATTGTTATAGCTTAATTATTAGCATACCTTTGAACTTGGTTAATAGCTGAAATTTAACACAAGAACGGCTTTTAATATAAATTTAGAACCGCCGCATTTCCTTACATAATATATTGCAGGGTGAAAAACAACTCAAGTGGGTAAGCTATCTAATGTCTTCGATAATGAATTGGCAAAGTTTCGCTCAAGTTTATTTATGAATAACTGCGGACGTTCAAAGGATTATTTGAATATCATATTTTCAACGCGGAGAGATTGATGAAAGCGTGGCGCTCAAAGCTTTTTATAATGCGTCAACTTAATGTCTTGATTTATGGATATTAAACCTGACACGTATTGAACTTTAAAGTATTTCATAATGTAATGCTGTAAACAACGAGAAACATCTGATAACGTTAACGAGATTTCTTTCATTTTTGAAATGTATTTCATATAGCGTAATAGCGCTTAACGTTATTTAATAAAAGTTTTTGCTGTATAATTTTTCTCGTCGCACCGCAACATCCGGAGCAGAGTATACATTTTTTCCCTTAAGGCAGTAATAAAATTTCCCGTCGTGTTTTCTTTCGCGGAAAAAATACTCGTCTCTAAAGGCTTTGTAAACTCCGACAACACGTAATTACTCCCCAATTTGCCGGCGAGATGCTCGCAAAACGATCCTGGCCGGCACCCAAAAAATATCCTTTCAAACTAGGATCCTTTTTCAAGAGATGACACGTGCTAAGATTTACCCTGAACGTTTTCGAGCAAAACCTCAATTGGACCAATTTTACACGAGCTTTTATCTCGCCCCGGGCCATTCATACCTTTAATTGTGAATCTATTCACTGAAAATACAATCGAGATTAATTTAAATTGAAAAAGTAAGACCACAAGGCAGAAGCATATAGTATGTATGTATATATTATATTTTTTTGTAACATATACAAATTATTTTTTCAGAAGCTTAGATATATAATATATCGAAGCTTCTAAAAAAATGTCTGAATTAACTTAAATTTCAAAATATTCGTCCTTTTGGCTATTTAAATATTAAATAGTGAATTTACGATACAAAATATATAAAAAATATATTATAAAACTATTCACCTATGTATGTATCTTCAAATACATTTTGAGTTTTATTGTAAGCTTCTTTTTTAAGCATCCTTTCTAGAAATTCTTCTCAAAAATTATTTATCGAGAATTTTTAACAAAAATGCCGAATCAATAATTGTCATTTATCCAAAAATTTTTTTTTTTGAAAAACTAAATGTGTACAAATATTTTTTAATATTTTACAACCACTGCATAAGAAAGGGTAGGTCCGTGCAAAATGTATGATCATAAGCATGCTTTATTGGAAGCTATTATTAGAGGTCGGAAGTATTTGAATGGCAAAAAATTGTTAACGATTTTCTCAACTACATTAACCCTTTGAGGAGTATCGCCGTACATGTACGGCAGTAGATATTTCACTGTTACACCCCAAATAGTTATATATTTACATATAACCGAAGAAATAGTAAATAAAAAACATTATAATTATATAATATTTTTTTTTAATTTGAAATAATATAAATGATTTCAATAGAAAATAATACAAATAAATAAAAGAGTACAAAATAAGTGAGCATAACAAAATATATTTTATAAAATATATTTCTGACTTATGTATTGATATAAAAAAAATCAGCAAAAACCGAATAATATATAATAAATATTTGAAATAAATTAACGAAATTTAACAATATAAAAATCGCTAATTTTTTTATAATTTACTACAAATGCAATATAAAATAATAATAAATAAATGACAATAGAAATAATTAGGAAAAAATACGTAAAATAACTCACTCCCAGGTGTATACCAGGGGCGTATATTCAGGGTGTGCTAGGTGTGCGGCGCACACCCGCAAAACAATCTAAAATATAAATTTAGAAATTTAGAAAATTTAGGGCGTAAAGCGACATCATTTTGCATACAGTAGTATGCAAAATTATAAAATTTTAATATGCAGTGTATAGTATGCATTGGTATTTGTCATTCGCTCTGAACGTTTTCGCGCGAGCGATCGTTTTGGAACAACACATATAACGCGCCGACCTTGCGCGCGGCCGCCGACGAAGTAAATTGTTCCGAGATTTAACGGCTGAAGTCGATCTGTCGGCTGGCAGCGCTCAGTAGTAAAATTGGTCTCGAATTTGGTGCGCGTACTTCAAAAACTCTTGCGTCCGTCGCTGCTTTTTTATTACATTATATCACAATAACAGGTCACTCATTTTTTATATTTTGCCGTAAAATAGTTTATTATCTTATTTACATATGATCAATATTTAATTTTCTATTCTAGATTATATTTTTTTATTTACCCCAAAAATGATGAAGAATACTGTTGAAGATATTTTGAATAATCCATTTTCAAAAAGAAGTTATGAAATTAAATTGAAGATAATCAAAATTGGCAAACCACGTCCACCTCTTCCCAATTTATTAATGGTTTGCAAGCCAAAGTACTTGAAGTTTATCCATTGGCCATTTTTACACACTGCTATGCTCATATGTTGAATTTAACATTACAACAAGGTCTTTCCAATATAAAAGTGTGCAAATCATTCTTTCAAACTTTAAATGGATTGTCTGCATTCTTTTCGAAATCTTCCAAACGAATAAATGCTTTACAAGAGTTTGTAGGTAGAAGACTTCCTTCTGTTACACCTTCAAGATGGAATTACACATCACGGTTAAGTAACACAGTGCAAAAATACAGAAATGAATTTACGGACTTTTTTCGAGACGTCGTGAAAAATTGTGAACTATGGGATCCCGACACTGTAATAAAAGCACGAGGTTTTCTTAGCTTTTTGGAAGATTTTGAAACAAGAAAACTTCTCCACATATTTTCAAACCTTTTTGGAAAAACTGATGTGTTATACAACATTTTACAATCCAAATCTTTTGACATATTATATTGCTGTAAGAAAGTTACCGAAATTTTGCAACAACTCAGACATGAACAGGAAAATAATTATGGAACATTATGGGATTCTTATGTAACGGAAGAAAATTATCCAAGACTGAGTAATGATTTGCTTGTTGAAGAAAAGCACGCGTTTTGCCAACTATATAATACAATAGTTGGTAATATATGTAAGCAAATTGAAAACCGTTTTTCTTCAATGTCCAAATTGGAATATTTTCACCTTCTGGAGAAAGAAAAATATGAGCAATATAAAGAAAAATTTCCAAATGAATTACTTACCAAACTGCAACAATTCTATGGAGCATTATTTGATTATATAAGTTTAAAAAATGAGCTTGCTGTTCTTTATCATTTACCTAAATTTGCAGAGAAATCTGTTCAAGAGCTTGTACAATTTATGAACACAAATAATCTTGAGTCAGGTTTTCAGGAAATAGATAAATTAGGCAAACTAATATTAACTCTTCCAAGCAGTACTGCTTCAGCAGAACATTCATTTTCTGCTCTGAAACGAATTAATAATTGTTAATCGAAGTACCCAAGGCCAAGAAAGGCTATGTGGCCTTAGCTTGATTTCAATAGAAAAAGGGATCCTTATGGATATTAAAAAGAAGAGCACTTTTTATGACAGCGTGATAGAAAAATTTATGATTAAAGAAAGAAGATTAGATTTTATATATAAATAATTATAAATTTATGTTTATTGGAAATTTGATATTTTTATATAATAATATTTTAGATTAGGTTTGATGTTTATTTATTTATTTATATATGGGAAAAAGCTGTAAGGCAGTTTAGGCATGTCAAAACCTCGGCTAATAAAAATGAAAAAATGTACTTTTTTCTTATTTTTTATAGCACACCCAATATTAACACCCACCGTACGCCACTGGTGTATACTAGCAAATTAACAAATGTTTTTAATTTAATTCACTACACAAAGGATTAATCAACCTTTTCTTTACATTTGTAATAAAAGAACTACATTAATAATCACTCGGCGTAGGAATCGGCATATTGCAAAAATGTATGGGGGTTTTGTGCCGTGACTCGCAAGATCAGTGAAGATGGCAGAAAAGCTCTCAGAAAATAATACAACTATATGTTGTTCTGACGACTGGTTAATGAAATTTATTTATTTTAATCGCTCCATATTTATAATAAATATTTAATACGATACATGTGTATTATTGATATTTATTTATTGATGAAAAACAAGTCTAAATAATTAATTACATACAATATAAATAATAACATGTGACTATAAAAAATTATTCGTTGTTGTTATGAGAATTTATGTAATGCAGTTAACTTGTTGATTGGTATATATGCAGTTAACTTGTTGGTTCTAATAGGGGCTTTCCACAGAGTTTCGCCATATAATTTGCCTGTCGGCGAACTTTATCTCGTTTTTTCAATAATCTAAAGAGGATTTTAATATATATATCTTGTTTGAATATGAAAAATGTATAGAAACAACAGCTATTTTTGCCATTTTTACTACGATTCGGGTATAAAAACGCGTTAACGAACAAATCAGCATCATATTTAAGATTGTTTATTTCAATTCTCTGTATATAAATATTAAAAAATGTATACAATATTATACTTTTTATTTTAATCATATACTATCAATATTTTTTTATTTATCAAAATTGTAAAAATAAATATGCTTATTTCATAAGAAAGGAAATAATCGAGAAACTAGAATGTCTAGTTACCTTTAAAATTATTTATATTAACTTGTGACTTGTGAGAAGCATAAGATCGAATAAAAATATACGCAGATTAGATAGAGACGTCGCTAGCTCCAGATTGTAACGTTAATATCAGAATTTAGAACAACTGAGATGAATTAAAACAACGTCAATGTCTAGGCTTTGAATTATATACAACCAATGCAAACAAATAATATAAATAATACTATTTATAAGACAGTAGCAGTAATAATACCGCATTAATTAATAATAAAATGTAGCTTTTGAAACGTAAGTCAATATATTAAAAATAATGATATTTAACTAGCTCGTTTCTCAGCTGAAACCTGAAAGCGAATCGTTTGAGATACGTTTGTAATTGATTCTGTTGAAAGGTCTTTTTCGATAGGTCTTTGAAAGCTGTCAGTTTTGCTGACTGCTTAGTTCAAAAGCATCAAGTGGACCCATTTATGTGAAATGTCGACATTTTCCCTGTGTAAGCTAAGCAGAAAAAAACTATTTTCTCTGAATTAAAAACTTTTTCGCCGCTTTGAAGTTCCGCAACCCTTCTTTCATAACCGCTCTTCAAGCCAAGAAAACTGCCTTTGACCGATTCCCTTTCATCGCCTCCTGCACAAGACTTGTGCAAACAACGATTTTCAATAAACTTTCGACGCGAAAGGCGGTTGGCTATTTTGCATGGTGAACATTTCCCGTAATCGACGAGCTTCCGGGCACAGAGAAAACGACCCGAGAACAATCGCCAATCATTCGTTTGCGTACACATTACGTTGTATAATAGAAAAACGGTTGTAAAACTCCAATGTCTCGTCGAGCTTTTTCACTGTGACGGAAAACTAAACAGGAAATTGAATTACGTCGGAAGTTTGCCGCGAGTAGTACGCCTGAAGGGCCCCCCGGCGAGGCCTGATTGTTTGTCCGGATGAAAGCCTATGTATTACCTTTCGAAAGGTAGAGTCCTTCCGCGTCACCCGTCAATATGCATATTTTATAAGTTCGGGATTGCGACTGGTAGCAAAATAGATTTCTCTAGCTCGGAACGATTTTCATGCGCAAAAGCTCTTGTTTACTTCCCAGGGATTAAACGCGACGAAAGCACTCCACTGTATCATGATGTCGCGTGTTTTTTCCGCTTTAAGCCTTCGCGTATACATAATATATGAAATATGCATAAATACACGAGTTAAGGGTGATTCATGAATATCGCTATAAATAAATGTACATATTTTCTTTAAATTTTTTTTATAAGTTTCGTATCAATGGTGATATTAATATTTTTACGTAAAAAACATGTCATGGATATCCATTTATCTTCATTAGTACAAATTCTGCATTTTTAATTTTGTTTTTGCTTAAATATGCACATAAATAAAAAAACATTGGGAGTCAAATAGGCACTATTTCATATATTCAACCTTTATTATACCTTGTGGCGGAATTCTAATTGATTAAACGAGCTTTTATGAATTCAAATGGCAAAATGTAAAATAATAAAAATATATGAATCGTAAAATACTTGTTAACGGAGGGTTATTTTCAACCGTAATAGCACTTAAAATTACATCTGAGCGTTTTAAAATATTTTTACGAATTTACGAAAATATATAAAGAAAGATGTGAAATCAGATAATAAAAACATAAATATAATATTATCAAATCTTCATTAAAAAGATTGTTAGGTATAGTATGACATTTTTTTAAAAATGCTTAAAATTGCACGCAGTATTTTAAAATCTTAAAATTTATTATTTTTCTCTGCTTAACTGAGCAAAAAATTAGCTAATAATGTATTAACTTTGTACTCTGCATTAGTTAATAACACAATTAATTATATTATGTTAAATTGTTAAGACAATTTGAACCTTTGCCAAAGAAATTCAAAAAGGAAATCATAGAAAATTAACCAAATCTAAATGTTATAGAAAAATATCTGCATATTTATCTTTACTCAAAGACCGAATTTATGTACAGTGAAACATATATTGCAAGCAAATTATTTTACAAGTGTTATGCAATAAGAGCAAAAAATATATTAATTTGACTTGATAAACGGGCGATATCTTGCAATACGAGCAGAACGTCTTGTGTAACTTTATCCCTAACTGAGATGATTCTCAACAATTAATAATTCTAGTGATCCTGCTCATTCTCTAGACCTTGAGAACGACTTACTAGGATAATTCGGGTGCATAAAAAAAAGTTAATTTCTTCCAACACCACTTCATTACTCCAACCCATGGATCAGCAAGTCATATCAAAATTTTACAAATCACTATTTCAGCGGTGCTTTTAAGAGAGCAAAGAAACAAATCACACTCAGAGATTTTTGAAAAAATAATTTCCACATCGTGATCTGCCTCAAGAGTATCGATAAAGCATGGAGTGAGTTACAAAGAGAACTTTCAGTTCAGTTTTGATAAAACCGTCATCTAATTGTGTTCATGACATGAGTCACCAATTTTCGATCTTATTGTGTCCTTGAGGAAGAACGTGGGAGTGGAGGTGAATGAGGACGAAAAGAACTGTTGAAGGAACATGGCCAAGAGTTTAACACCGAGGAATTAATAGATCTACATCGCGAGCAACAGCATGAGGCTACAAAGGATATCTCGTATGAGAGGTTAAGAAAAATCTGTAAAATGTGGGAAACAATGCAAAATTTCGTGAAAAAGCATTACGAATCATGAATGTTTTCAATGACAATGTATTTTTTTGACACATATTTTTGACAAATCCTCCAAAGCAGACAAAGCATCAATATATAGTGAGACGCTTATTGGATTCTAATTAGAGTTTTATTACAAAATATAATAAGTGTAAAAATTTGGATCAATCAAAACAACAGAAATATTCATATTTATTTTTAGCAACATTTGTGCATCATCCTTTATGTGTACCATACACAAAAATAATACGCAAAAAGTCCTCGTTCGTTGGTGTCACGCATTTATTTTGTTTTTTTTTTATAAACAATGGCGATATATTTCTGAAACAACATACACGTATACCGCATCATAAAATCAAATTATTAATATAAGGAAGTGCTTTTCAGTATTTGCATAGCATTTTACTAAAATAAAAGATTTATTGAATCGATAAGGATGCCTTTTTGCCTGGCTTTAATATTCTATATAGACATTTATAACTAATTAAATTTATATTTATTTTTGTAAGCTCTTTTATAAACCAGTATTTCATATATTTAATAATGATTTAAAAATAGAAATGAAACATTTTTGGTAAATCGTCTTTTTAATATTTAAGTTGTCGCGATTGAAATGTATGTTTCATCATAATAAAAATATAAAAGCACAAATGAAAATACATTTTTAATTACTTGTTAGATAATAAACATTATGTAGCAATACAAGCTTTCATACTAACAAAAATGTATCGGAGTTCGATCGTAAACAATTTTTGACAGTATGTAGAACATACACTTGTATTAGTATTCACGAGCAACGCGTATTATTAAAGTCGTATACGTGCCGAATTCACACATTGAATCGGTGTTATTTCTCACATAATTCCATTGACAAACAGATAGATAACTGTGTCCATTGATAAGCATCTTTTGTGTCGTAAATTCAGCAAACGGCAAGGGTGAATGAATTTCGCACAGAGAACGATCATATCCGACTGCGGCGCCAAAACGATAATGCCACAATAGGGAATACATACACATATATAAATTACATAATAGGCTTTCATCGCAACTCTCGTCGTCGTTTGGATGCAAAGGAGCCATTCATCAGGAGGAATCCTTGTTCGAACAAAAACTTGCGAGGTGGGTTGCTAGAAATCCCTATGTACGTACGCGTGTTTTATCAGACGCCATTTTGACTGTGATTGTTTGCATTGTTTAATTGAAATTATTATATAATACACATAATATGTGTAATACTCGTGTATTCAGTGATGGTTGAAGGCTTAGTGTGTAATAATTCATAGGGCTTTTGAAATGGAACTAATAAAAGCTCAAGTAATAAATTTAATTAAAATATAGTAATATGTGAAATCGTATAGTAGAGTAGAAATAATTTAAATTTATAATTATTTTAATGTAATAAAACACGTTTATAACAATTTTATAAATATTTGAAAATATAGTTTTTTTGGAAAATAATAGAAGGTTCTTTTTGGATCACTGCGTATTCTACTTTAATTACATTAATTTTTCTATGCCTTGAAATTACATTAGTATTTTTTCTCGTATATGAAGTGTAAGCTGTTCAGTGTTTTATTAACCAACTGCATTTCATATAATTATATATTAGTCTATTTTAAAAGTAAGTTAATGTTGTATTTAATTTTATCAAAAATGTATTTTAATAAAAATATTTTGGCTTGGCCAATAATTTTGCAGCATAATGTTATATAACAATAGTATAGATTATAAACTTATAAATTATTATATATTCGCTTAAGTGGCTTTAAAATACAATATTGTATAATAACCATTATATTTGACAACAAAGGGAGTGTATTGAAATTAATACAAATTTGAACAGATTATAGATATAGCTGATCATAGATTTAAACCCCACGATAATCACCACTAATATAAACAGTTTGTTGTTATAACAACTGTATGTATAACACACGTAATAAAATTAATGAACAAGCCTTTAGACAGAATTATGCTTGAAGCATATTTGGTTAGCATTTGCGGTATGTTTAAATTTCGCACGTGGTTAAATTAATTATACCTTAAGAGGAACAATTGTTAAAGGTCACGAGGCGAAGATGTTAACCAAAAAATAAACAACGTAGCTTTCGTAGTAATGAGTCAGGTACAATGGACCTAATTAAACAATGCCTTAGCTCTTAGGTGGTATATTGGAAGCGTTCGTATTAAATCATTGTGGAGATCGATTTAAAATTTTTGCTTAATTTATCGCACCGTTCGGCAAACAAGAGGGTAAAAGAACTTTTGAAAAGATTGGATTGTCATGTAAAATAGACGGTCGTTGAAGTTTATTAAATGACTTTCTAAATTCTCTGGTTCGGACAAGCAGACAAAGGCAAACCCCAAGTCAAAACACTACATCATACGAGTATAATAAAGAGTTCGCGCCGCTCTAGCCAGGGTCGCACGAATTTTTATACTTTGATGTTCTTTCAAATTGAATTCTTTCATCTTGCCTTTATGAACCACTCTGGAGTTTCGTATAATGCTCGCATTCTATTTGCATGTTAAATCGGCTTCCATTATGTCGCGAGATGCCTCGTGCACCTGTTTTAATCATCATACATGTTATTTTAAACGTCGTTTACTTCGGGGAAGCTTTGCTGAACCATTTCTAACAAAGCTGGAGAGAGTGCCTTATGTTTATAGGTGGGATGTTCAATAAGTATCTGAACTTTTGATATAGATTATGCATATACATTAACAGAAAGAATAAATAAATAAATATATCACTGTGAAAAATAAGGTTAAAGACGTAAGTTTGAGAAATTAATCTGTTTAAGACATACCTAAAACAATCGCCCCATTAATTTTATTAACGAGAGGTGTCTTCTGTATATTATAGAAATTAAAATAAGTTTAGATCCTGCCAAAATTAACGTGCGTTATGTCAATAAGTTTTTTTATATGAATAAGTGAGTGATATAGTAAAATATCTATATATGTATGTCAGTACTTCAAAGGCAAGAAAGTTCAAACTTTTGTTATTTCAAAAAATTAATAAAAAAGTTCGGTAACTCTTTGAACAGCTCACGTACGCTCTAAAGTATGATAATGACTTTAAGGCAAACTACCCGATTTAGTGCTCGTTTCTACGAAATCGTAAAAAGGGGGATATGGGTAATTGTTTTCAGTGGGAAATCTTTGCGAAAGTCTTTAGCTATGGAAATCATTCGTAATGGATAACGCGTTCCAAACCACTTTAAGATCCATTTGGTTTAGTTAAATTAGAGTCTATTAATCCAATTAATTTAAATTAAAACGTTTGGAACGCCGCCGTTCCTAGTAGGCTTTTATGGTAAAAGGCGAGAGTTTTCCCTTTCGCATATACGCATAAGTGCATGTACTGGGAGATGTTTATTTTCAGCTCCAGGAAGTTAGCACTGAGTAGATTTTATCATTCTTGGAAGTCGGTACCTAAGCGTCACAAGTGGATACGTCTACGTTTATAGTACTTCTATGTAAGCACGTACTCGTAAATACAAAGGTTTAATCAAATATAATATTTTTTATATGAAGAAATAAACTTTTATTTATTGCAATTACAATTTGATTTAGTGAAGGTTAATAACAATGAACAAAAGCGATTTGTATGATAAAATGTAAAAGTACATTTCCGGATTTAGTTCTAGCCGAATTAAAAGTGTTTCGGAATATTCACCCTAATCCAGATTGTTACGTTGTTGTGGAGGTGGTCGATTGATAATCGACTACCTTATAGCATTGCCAAGTGTCACGTTGCCTCATTTTACAGATCCCTTTATAGTTAAGTTGGAGGTATTTTAAGCAGAAACACTTCAGTCGATGATACAGGAGTGATTTTATATGTACATCGGCAAAATTGCGATAAGTTTAGTTATGCGGAGCGCGTATCACCTCAAATTTTATTAGGAATTCGCATTCTGTACGAAACGCTAGTTTGTAGCGTCCTCGAATATGGCTCTACTGTCTGGCATATAAGGAAAGGAAAGTACTCCTTGATGGAAAGAATATAAAAAAAGGAAGGAATACTAGTCGTATCTCTATTTGTATCCTTGTGACATTTTGTTAGGAGCATTGGAAATAATTCATTGCATTCTTGGCATAGCGTCTATGCAATAAATAATTTGTTGATAACCTGTCAAAGTTAAGCGATTTTGAGTGCTAGTTTTAGAGTGCCCTAGAGAGTGCCGATTGCGTCCATTATTCTTGCCCGTTGGTTAATAGTCAGCAATTTATACCACTAGACTATCGTGCTGGTATTATACTGTATAGAATTATTGAATGTAAATTTACTATGCCAAAACCTTTAGGTTTAGTGAGTCTCATGAATTTTCTCAGAAATCCTTCATCTACCAGAAAGATGAGAGAAGGGCATCTACAAAATGGCACATATTATGCCTAATTTATTAATATATTAATATTATTAATGCGTTTAAAAATATATATTTTTAAAAGAAGTAAAAAAGCGAAATAAATGTATCGTAAAAATCAATAAATATAAGCAAATAAAATAATACATTACATAATCGATTTTATTGAAAAACGCACTTTTTCAACAATTCAACGTAATATGATTAAACTTTTTTTTACGTTTCAGTGAAATCTCAAAGCGACGTTAATTTAATTTGTAGACTCGCTCAATTGAGCGTAAAATTACGTTTAGAAATAAGAAATTTGCTTTGATTCTAGACAAGTAAAATCACACAATAATTTTACTCCATCGTAGAGTAATTGCGTTTAAAGTTTAATGAGTCGTTGAATTATCTTGGGCTCATAGGCAGAAGCATTTTGATTATCGCGTACGTATGCTTATTAGAAATCACGACAAAGGAATACCTCTCGCAGAAATTCCTATAATTCTCACAAAAAGACGTTATACTATGCGCAAGCATGGAGGCGGTGGATTCGCTGTGTTTTATTTTTCGAAATTAGGTGCCCGAGATGCTATAAAGCTTTCACGGTTCGCGAATAATATAGAGTTAAGGAGAGACAGAAAGAGAGAGGAAGCAGGAAGCGCAAGGACTATGGAGGAAATGAGTAATAATCCGGTAAATCGGAATCGAGCAATTTAATGCGAGAATAAATTTGATATATAAATTATTATTGTGTCCGAACGGAGGCTTTCAACCAAAGCTCTATTATGCACATTAACGTATATTCAAGTATTCAGACCTTGGGTGAACTCTATAAGCTTATGAAAATCAAAAATATCTTTACGCCAATGGCCTGAACATATAAAAACTATACGTAAAAACTATGATATATTCACAAAAGTTATTAAAATTATATTTATACAATAATGTTTCGAGTTTCTAACTCTATGCCTTTGCAGCCAGTAAGACGCAGGTGGAAACTAATAAGACTTTAATTAAATTATATTATATATTGCGACAAACTATAATTGGCAAGATCGGTATTCTCCGAGCGGTGGTGTACAAGCTGGCGCACGGATGATGTCCGTGAAAGATCCTTAGAGTTCGGGTTGGTGTGGCAGCAACAATATTGCAGAGGTTGATCTCTCTCTAACATATTGTTATTAATTTTATAATCAGTTTTTGCTTTCGAATATGTCATGGAATGACATTTTTTTATGCAAAATTGTAATTATCCGATGACTATAACACATTGTTTTTTAACATCTTATTAAAGTAATTTACAATTTAAATTTATAAAATACTTTAAAGTCAACGTGAAGTTAAAATCTGATAACTTACTTCAATCTTATACCATTTGATATTACGAGAAAAGTTCTTGTGGGCAAAATGCCAGTGTGGGGTGTAAATACATTTATAAACATTAATATACTGACTATGTAAGATTGATAGTAACCCGAATACTTAACGTATTAAAACAGTAAGTTATTCATTAGAACCAAGCTCTTGAAAAAGACAAATTGTTTTTTTGATCTAGAGGTTGTAAATATGAATTAACTATGTTGGTCTATCTAGAATTTAAGTCATTGACAATTATATTCATGCAAATATTAAGCGAGCAATTTAATGCAAGGATAATATTAATTATTATGGTTTGCTTCGTCCATGCGCAGCTTCAATCGGATTTGAAACCCTAGTTCTATACATATCAAACGCGTGCTTTGGGGTTCGGTCCAGAAGTGTGAAATGGAAGCGTTGGCCTGTGAACTAACCGAGACCTATCTATCTATATCTATACGCAACACTAACATTATCGCTTTCGGGTTTTTACTGGGTCCAAAACAGCGAATCTATGTTTTTAACCCTTGCCTAAATATAAATTATACCGGTGCGGTTGGGGCCCATTTGTATGAATATAAATAGTACAATATGAAAGTCTCGCGCCGCTAATATATTAAATTTACGTGTGTTCCACGTTATTTAGAATGAGTGTAATAGAATTAGGTTAAAATGTATGTATTTTCGTAATAAAATTTGTTTGCGCATATTACACGTGTGTGTATGGTAAATTTGCGAAAAATACATAAATATGATGCGACGTTAATAAGACATAGGTAACGTAGAAAATACGTATATTTTTATTTTCCCTTATCTTGGAATGTAGTATACTTACACTTTCCAAGAATTGCTTTTCAATATATATAAAGAAAACATACATATAATAAAGTACGGAGGATTTTCGAGAGTGAAGATACAATGCCAGTAAAAATAGAAACGATTTTGCTACTTGGTTAACCAGAGTGTGTTAAAATAGGCTGTGTCAACTCCTAATCTCAAAAAGTATGAGAGTCATATGGTGATCTGTTTCTTTTGTGTGAAAGAAAGAAAATAAAATGAGTCTAAAAATCTTCTTTATAAACTAAAAGACTAAGCTATAAGAAATTTTAGGGGCGTTGAGTGCTTTATCACATAAATGATAATAGTAAATAATTAATATAGGGGTGCTCTAACAACATGTTTTAAAATATTTTTTAAGGGCTGCATCTTGACTTTCTGAATACGTTTTTATATTTGATTGGTAAATAATTCAACTGACATTACTCTTATCGTTCGTGAAATACAATTACTACACTTAGTATATGCAATATATTTTACTAGGGGCTTATATACATACTTTTTTAGGTTTTATGTATTTTTAAGTGCCTTATAGAGAGGTAGGGATTTTTTCAAACAACCGCTAGAGGCAAAACGATGAAAATAATATTTTAATAGGTATACTGGTTTCTCTATGAATTTCATTTATCGCAAAATGAAAATTCTAATTTTCACATTACGATTTTCTAGAAATTTTGATATATATTACCAAGAATCTGGCACGGACCCACCCTTTCTTATGCAGCGATTGTAAAACATTCATAAGAATTCGTTTAAATTTATTTTTTAACAAAAAAAGGCTCTATGAACATAGTGAGAATTCAATAAAATAAGAATTATCGATTTGGCATTTTTTTATATATCTTCAAGAAATAATTTTTAAGAAAATACACAAATCTTTTGCTAAAATATTTATTTTTTTCTTGTATATTGACTTGGATGATTAGATGTGAAAATTAGTATTTTTTAGGATGACACACACGATTCGATAACACTTTTTTGCCATTCAAATATTTCCAGCCTCCATTAAAAGTTTCCAAGAAAGTATGCATATTTTCAAACAACTTGCACAGACCCACCTTTTCTTATGCAACGATTGTAAAATATTCAAAAATATTCGTACAAATTATTTTTTTAACAAAAAAGGCTCTATGGACATAGTGAGAAATCAAGAAAATGAGAATTCTTTCTTGATTTGGCATTTTTTGAGATATCAAAAAATGCCAAATCAAGAAATAATTTTCAAAAAAATATACAAATCTTAAGCAAAAATATTTTATTTTTTCCTGTATCAGCTTGAATGATTAGGTGTGATAATTAGTATTTTTTAGGATGACACACCAGGTGACGAAAGTGAAAGAGTTTTACAGAAACTAACACTATATCTATTTGTCTATTACAAAAATATATTTGAAACGTATGTAGCTCAAATCTTTCTTATTATTGAAAGCATAATTCGGCTGTACTTTAAACAGCGTTACGGCTTAAAACTGACACGCTATTATGGTCAAATTAGCACGATAGCTAATTTAAAAACGAGTTCAATGCTATATTTTTTATTTTTTCTTAGTAAATCTTCTGATTATAGCTGATTCGCTCCAAATATGATCCAGATCTCAGTGGATTATTCACAAACTTTCACATTATCAACTTAATCGCTTATTATCGCTCGTGTCTTAACTAATAATGAGTGCATTGTTCGCAATAGTTACCATCTAACTTATTTATGTAACGTTTATATTTATTTAATATATGTGATCGTATTCCATTTTAGGATATACCTATCCCTGATTTGTTCTCAATTACCCTGGCTAGCACTCTCACGAGATGGGTGAAAGGGTGGGTATACGTTAGTAAACACTCCCTTAAATTGATTTTGGAGATTGTTTATAACCAGGATATCCTTAGAGATGGTGAGTGGTGGTTCTTAGTAATTATAATGGTGTTTTTAGTGGTGTACTACGTCAATGTGTGACACACATATAAATATAACGAAACAAGGGATTTCTACCGTAAAATTTATTTGAAACGTGTACTCCAAGGACATATAATAGAATTGGGTGTATTTTCCTAGCTTGCGTTTATTTCTCAAAGGAATACGTATTTCATTCGTCCATGCGGATGATGAGAAATATAAATATTTGTCAGAATAAAAATGGGAGTGCTTTATTGTGTTTTTATTAAGAACTGTGTGCAGTTTTACTCTCTCTTTTTTTATGAAGTTGACACGCTCAATAGCTCACGATATAATTTTCACAATAAATTTAAAGCCGCACATAAATCAGAAATAAATAACATTTTCAACTATACGTTTTATTAAGTGAGCTGTCTTTGTGTACTGTATATAAACTAAACGTTCAAGATTGTTTTGCTCAAAGGAAACGTGAATAATTTATCGGTACATTCAATTATTTTTTCTCTTTTGTTAAGATGATACTTTTAATAAATAGCGCAGATCATTTGTTGATATTTATCTACCGTCGGGAATTAAACCATGTATATTATTTAACAAGAAGAGTATTTATCTATAAAAGGCCTCTACGCTCTCCCAGAGGACAGACGCTGCTAAAGCGTTCCCCAAAGCCACTGCTCCCAGTTGCCGCGTGACAGCAGCATGTTTTTTTATACCGCAACCAAAAATAATTTGGTTAAGCTTTGAAAGCTTGAATTGCGTCTTATTACACATAAAGTCACAGAAAGTAGTGTTAAAATTTATCATTTATTTTTATGCTAAAAAAATAAAACGTTAGGAGTTAGAAAGAGAAGAATTAAAAAAACAATGAAGTTAGTGCTAATTTAAGTATATTGTCAGTTCAATGTTTTTTTTATTTAATATCGGTCTTAGGTCGCAATAGCAGCAAGCACTTAAAGCTTTGTTTTAAAATATTTTCAGTGGCTCAGGTACTTAACGCTCGATTTACATTTTAGGCTACTATTCTGTTAATTTTGAAGAGGCGGTGGCAAAGTTTGTTTCGTTTCGTAAGTATGTTTGATTTTAATTTTCTGTAATTTATTCGCAATTGACTTAAGACCGTAAGCACTCGTTACGATAAACGCGTTTTTTTTTAATTTTGGGATATTGTTTGTATACAAGATAAAGAGAAACGGTCCGAACAAACTACCGTGAGGATCTTAAGCTGAAATTTTTAGCTATTTCAAGTGTTCAATATTTAATGAAACAACATAGCTTCCATTTTCAAGTATGAGAGTGTTAAGTGTAGCAGATAGTTAAGGATACTTGCACAGTTTGTGAAACAAACCGTTTTGCCATAACGTATCGAAAGCTTATTCTATATCTAACAATAAAAGGGCCGTACTTATTTTCATATTAAAATTAGAATTTATCTGTGTTGTTCAGTAATTTTTGGGGAAGGCAATTGTTCGTTAATAATTTTATTCTATAGAGATTCTTGTAAACGCAAAAGGATTACTTTTACTTAGAAAATGTCAGTAATAAATTTATGAGGCAATAACTAATTGAATGATCCTTATCGTATGAACAACTCTACTTGCCGAAAAATATATATATATATGAATAAGTCCAATAATAAAATACATACATCGACATATCTTTAAGAAAATCTACACCTTAAGGCTGATTTTGTGGGATGAATTGTTGGTTATATGATAAAATTCCGGTTGTGAGGATAATTTTTATTCGCGAAACGTAAGTTGCTCATTCCTGATATAGACATTGACAGGAAGTTCGAAAAATCGAATGGCGGTCTAGACAAATAGCCATGTTACGATTCGATCATAAATATTTATCGAAACGACATTTTTTATACGGCACTCAAATAAAAAAGTACTACCCTCTCCATGTGTCAAATGGGGGTTGAGTATATTTTTCTATTTTCGTCCGAGAGAGAAATGCAAAATTTCGTGTGTTTTCTTTACGCGTCTTTCGTATTTTTCTTTGTCAACTCGATCATTACCGGCGAAAGGTCGCGGCCATATTGTCGAATATAACCGAAAAATATGGCGATTTTTATTCGTTATTACCTAGGATGTAGTGGACGTTATAAAGTGCTCAATCGACTGTTTTATACGCGTTCATTTTTCAGGCAGAACGTTCCATTCCGACATTAATCTTTTGGCATAAAACGCAGGCGCTTCGGTGCGAAAACAAATTTATATTTAGAAGAGAATACGTGTCAGCAGTATTTTACACGACAATGGCAATTATTGATCCCGAGCATATCAAGATTTATTGCATATTGAAAGGCAATCCGACAACCGAGACAACCGTGCATAATAAATACAATATAAAAGTATTTCTTAGAAGGAACTTGAACATGCGATTTAGGTTTTTTCGATATAATATAATATTTATAGCGGATTTTTGTAGCATGTAATATCTACTATTGTTATGTATGTATGCATTGCAACGTCAAACGGTTATTTACACAAGCCGTCTATCAATATACTACGAATATAGTAGTTTTATTAATTATTTAAAACATGGTATCTGCACTATTTTCATAGTAAATATTTGAATAGTCCAAAACAAGTTTAAAAATATTTTCATAGCCTAGTAATTTAATTCGATTTTTCGATTTAAGAATAAATTTCCATGACTGTATGATTCGAATAGTATTTCGTTTCTAGCCCGTAACATATTTTTATAACTTGAAAATGGCATTACAAATATGAACCGATGCTTTTGAAAGTGGGGCAAGTCCATTCTGTTAAAAAAAAAGTTAGAGCTAATGTTGTTCAATGCCTTTTTTTAATCAATTCACAATCATATGTATAAATATGAGTGTAATTTTTTTTTGTTAATAACATTAATTGTTTGTTGATTTTGATAGTAAGGCAAGTCCACTTATTTTAATAAAAATTGAAAAGCGTGCTATGTTAGTTAGTTTCTATAGTTACAAGGTAAAAAAAATGGTTTTACACAGAAGTGTGCTATGAGAAGAATGCGATCGAGAAATTACAGGGAAACGCAAAGTACAGTTTTAAATATTATTTAGATACCAAAGAAGCAAAAGATTTTTTTATTTACACATTTTATATATCTAAAGAAAGAGTGGACCGTGCTATCAATGCAACAACATTTTGAAGAAGATCATCGTAGTAGAATGGAAGGTTCCTACATAAAAACCAATGAGGAAAAAGTAAAACGCGCTAAGGAACACATTGAGAGTTTTCCTCAATCAGAAAGTCATTATACAACGTCTCACAATCCAAATAGAAAGTATTTAAACTTTGAATTTAATATAATAAAAATGTACTATTTATACTTTGATAAACATAACACAAGTTATGTTAAGGAGAAACTTTATAGGAATATTTTTAACACAGAATTTTATTTGCACTTCCACGTAAAGACACATGGCAAAAGTGCGATTAGCTCAATATACAAATTCGAACGTCACGTAATATTGAAGAAAAAACAAATATGATAAAACAACATGAACTTCATTTAGAAGATACCGAACTAGCTAAAAAAGCCTTACAAGAAGATAAAGCGCTAGCCTCAAAAAGCAAAGGAAACTATTTTGCTTTTACATTTGATTTGCAAAAAGCACTACCATACCCTAAACTGACATTTTCTGTTTTATACTATCAACGAAACATGTATGTTTTAAATCAAAATTTCCACAATTTACATGATGATGAAATTCATAAGTATACCTGGGATGAACCAACTGCATCCAGGAGATCACAAGAAGCAGCTTCTTGTTGTTTAAAACATCTACAAAATGCGATAACCCAAAAGCATGTTATCGCTTATAGCGATTTGTTCACAGGAAAAAATATAAATATAAAGTTGCCAATTATGTGGAAAAAAATTGTTCAATCTAGCGATACCAATATATAGATATTATTGACCATAAATTATTGTGTGAAAGATCAAATTATTAAAATCCTAATGGGATCTAATCAGTGATTATACTAGTTGTAAGCAAATGAATTTTTTCATGTTAATTATTTGCATATTCTTTCATCTATCAAACATTTGTTGATCCGGTTTAAGTGCGACCATGTCATGGATGAGTCAACATTAAGCATACAACAGCGTAACATCAACAGCAATCGAACACACTGAACTACGTGGTACACGGCTGGTACAACAACCAATAATTAACACTTTAATGAGAGTTTCAACGGAAAAATGTCAACAATAAGCTTCCATTCCGCAGGAAAAAATCCTGGATTCAAATACTGAACGACAGAAGTGTGAGAAAAGATTAAAAAACTTTTTAATGTGATTTTTTAAGTTAAATTGCGTACCAACGTATCGAGAAAGTGAACCTGCGTGTGATATAAAAATCTAATTAAACTTGAACTCAACTTAATAAACATGTTAAAAATATAATTTTATATATACATATATTTATGTGTGATTTTTCATATTGTCAGTATATCATAAAAGTTTCACGATAAACGCTAACGTATAAATCCAACAAGATAATCTGTCATGTCGGCGATATTGTAACACGAAATCCCACTATTTTTACACAAAACAACTCGTTCGCTCGTAAATTATATATTAGATACATAGAGCGTCTATAAGCGTTATATTAAATATCGACAAAGGTACACGTAAATTTATTATTATATAATTAACTATGTGTGCGCTAGACTAATATTATATATACATATATATACAAAATAGCGAAACTTGTACATTAGTTACGGAATTCAATTTACACCTAGAATATTAATACTACGTGGAAATTGCCTTAGAGTTACGACGCGAATTATTAAAGCAGATTTATTAAACGTTTTTATTTTCAAAGTAACATTTATTAAAAAAAATGGATCAAAAACTTCAATAAAACATCTTACACAAAGTAGTATATTTTAAATTAAACATCGTCAGAGTGACGGCCATTTTATCGGTCGTATAAAGCCGTTAATACCTTGTCAAACGTGAACGTAAAAAACGTAGTATTTGTAAAATGTTCCAAAGCCGCGACGATTAAATGCAATACTACAAATAATTGCTCTCTGATAGAACTTGCGTGTTGAGAATTTTTAATTTCAACGTGAAAGTATTTATTGATAGTTGTACCATAATTTAATAAATATGAAATATTAAAGATGATATTCCGTAATATGTATTCTAACAAGAAAGTGATATTATAAAGTAACGACTAATATTACTTAATAAATGAAATTTTTTATACATATATACATAACAAAGGTTCAAAAAATTCGAATAAAAAATTAAAATATCAAAATGGGTAGGAACAAATAGTTATACAACACGACAATGCGGGAAATTAACTCTCGATAATATCATGGAACTTGACTGGAGGGTCCAATCTTATTCACCTTATTTTCCCTTGCTCTTTCTGACTACCGTTTATTTCAATCGATGCAACACTTTCTAGATGAGAAAAAAAACAAAATGCAGACGATGTGATAAGGGGCTTCCTGGGTCTGTCGGAATATTTTGCGTCAAAGCTATGCAAATAAAAATAAAAAAATTGACTAAAAGGTGAGAAAAGGCAAATTATAATAAAACTATTTTTTAACCATATAGAAACAGATGACGAAACATTTGTATGTAAATTTGAACTGCAATCTATAATTTAATATAAAATCACAAGTCCGTGAAATTGAAAAGTTAAGTGCAGTGTTCAGAATTCAATGGAACAAGTTCAATAACTTTAAATGAATCCTGTAAAAATGTGGATGTAAGAAATTTCAATCGAGATATCGTTCCAGTATAAAATCTCGCATTTTTCGATTTTTAAACTTATACATTTTTCAACAATAATAAACTTACTATCGTTGAAATGAAAAGATATTTTATACTTCAGTATGAATTTCAACAATTCATTGCAAATAAAAGCATTTGTGAATTTTCGACCATACCGCTATTGTACAAAACGGCAATGAAACTGAGTTATGAGTTTACATTTTCGAGTACCATTTTATATAATAATATAATTTCGTAAAGTTAGCTAAAGGCTTTCAGCATCTTTAGCGTAGTTAATGGTTTTCTTAAAAAAAGTATTCTATTTAATAATTAATCTATTATATGATAAATCCTAGTATTTTAATATTTTATTATTTATTTAAAGCGTAAATGAATGGTTTGTAATTGTGAAACCTAATTAATAATTTAAAAAGTACACAATATGAAACGGAAATATTATTATATTCAAAGTACATTTGAGAAATATCCATTGAAACGGCATAAGGAAACGAGAAACAATGCCGCGGGCCTTGAGGCAACTTACGCTCGTAATAAATGTGAGTACAGAAATTCGTTGAAAAATAATTTAATCAATGTTACAATTACAAAGAAGGATTGATGTTTTAATTATAAAACAATAACAATGCGGAAATGTTCTTTACACATATATTAAGTTCAATTCATTTTTAAAACCTATTATTGATATTTCTTTAGAGCCCTCAATATAAATTTGCTTATTAATAATGTTTAGCAGTATATTTAATTTAGTTTCTCTTCTTCGTGGTAAGATCTACACGCACTGCTCTCTAATGCATTGATTGTGAAGTGTGTTAATTTATAACATCCGGTTATGTTTATTACGTCAAAATAAGTCGACTATCACTTTGTGGTAGTCGACTTATATAGACGAAAACAAATTAACATCAAAGTTGACTAGAATATACAATATATATATAATAAGTAATATATGAGAATGAAAATATGATACGGTTTATCGTAGCATAAGATTATTCGGCCATTAGATTATAATATATTGTATTTATGTTATTGTTTTAAAATTAACGCAAGATTTGAATTTGCCGTCTTTGTGCAGTAAATGTTGGCAACCCTGAAAAAAAATTGACAGCTGAGAGTTTAGGGTTAGTAAAAATGGAGCGTTATACGATACAATAACTTGCTTTCATTATTGAACAATATCTCAAAAATAATGAAAGTTTGGCGGCCGCAATTCGAAAATTTAATAGTGTTTTAAGTTCGTCAACTGCGAAGAGATTAATTGAAAAATTCAGAGAGATTGGATCAGTTGGAGACGCTAAACACACTGGTCGTCCAAAAATAAGCCGTTCAAATGTCAATATCGAATCAATTCGGCGTCGTGGACAAGAATTGAAAATTTCAGAAGCTCTTTACAGCGTATACTCACAAAGATCTGTGTCTCCATGTTTAAAAAATTCAATTAACACAACAACTGAAGCCTAATTACCACGCACAGCGAAGAAAGTTCGTTGAATGGATTATTGAACATCAACAAGTGGATGCTGATTTTTCAAGCAAAATCATCCTAAGCGATGAAGCACATTTAAAGGCTTCGTTAATTGTCAAAATCACTGTGTTTGGGGTTCGGAGAACCCACATTTGTTTGTTGAAAAAGTAATGCATCCACAACGTGTCACTGTTTGGTGCGGATTTTAGGCATCATTGGACCATACCATTTTTGAAAATGAGGCTGGTCAAGCAGGGACTGTTACTGGTGCACGATATCGCGACATGATAACACAGTTCTTTCTACTGAAATTGGATGACATTGATGTGGCCAATATGTGGTTTCAACAAAACGGTGCCACATGCCATACAGCCCGTGAAACAATTCAATTACTGCATCAGACATTTTCTGGTCGCGTTAATTTTGGTACACCCTTTATATTTAATAATATTTAACTGTTGAATAAAACGAATGGTATTATAGCATTCTAGCGCAAGTTATCTATGCTAAATTTTCCGTCATTGAAAACATTTATTAAATACGAATCTGAGATATTCAACTATTATTAGCAATGTAAATTTTTATTTATCAGACAGGTGATAAATGAAGAAATTTTGTTGTTGAATTATAACTGTTATTATATTTGAATCAATGCCTTTAAAATGTTCAAGTATGAAAATCAATCGAATAATTATTGAATAACTTGTGCTTATTTAGAGTATATTCTAAGAAATGTTAATTAATTGTTAAATTCATTGTAAATAAACAAATACATATAAATTGTGTTGGTTGCTGTAAATTTTGTTTTGTTCAAGAATTTTATTGATTATCACTTTTTTGGCATTACTAAATTGATTTGCCGGGTGGCAGAAAAATTATACTTGTTAATAAAAATACCATATACTATTTCTTTGTGAAAAAACTGCACTGATTAATTCATAATTTATATAATATTTTTTGAACGACCTTACTTATTTTTGTTGAACATATTTTGCATATTATTAAACTATCCATTTGTAGCTGTATGGTATTTATTTATTATAACGTAGTTAAAAATTCACTGCGTTTTTTGTTGTGAGTTTTTTACGATGTTTCACCTAAAATGTTTCATGCATGGTCAAATTTAGTATACGCATTTTTATTGTACAAATAAATTAATTTTGTGAGTGCCGAAAAAAATATATTTAATATTAAAATACCATGGGTTTTGTTTTACATTAATTTGCGGATAAGAGTGTACTAATTTTCATGAAATTTCGACCAAAATGTAATTAGGCATCTTCAGGTTTAGTTTAATAAGCTATCCCAAGATTTTTCAACGGGAATGTCAAAATAAATAAAAAGCATACATATTTTTTGCATGACTAACAAAATGAATAGTATTATTATCGCTGTAATTTATAAGCTTATATTTTTTTGTGTAGTACAATAGGGAAACATTTTTGAAAGTGACTAATTTGACATTTTATAAAAACGAGGGGGAGTGGCATCTTACATGATGATGCATTTATTTTGCATAAACATGACCTTGTCTGTAAATATTAAACAAATATTAATAACTAGTATTAAATATATAAAGTACAGTACCAGAAGGCATTGACATTTAAATAGTCCCGCATAAAAAATAATATGATCATACACCATGTACACAATGCATAACGTTTTACATATGGCCGCGCATGATGCGTTGTGTTGTACGTGTGCGTTATTTATCTTGTCGACATATCACATTTTAATAGAGTTATTCGATCGAATATTCGAAGCGCGTTTTAAAATCGTTTTGGACATAAAAAGGGGAACAATACGGTGATTAATTTAGCGTCGCTTCACTTAGTCGCTTTAGCGCGCTACACATAGCGTCCATAGTAACGAAATTAAAAGCGCTAATGACATTTGCTATGGATATGGCCGGATAATACGGCGCTTGCACCAGCCGATGCGACGCCAGCGCCCCTAGCGACCGTTTACGCGTCAATGGATTTTGATTTAATTCTGCGAGTTACAGACTACTGTATAAAATATAGAATGTACTTATACACACGAAATATATATGTCCAAAGTATCGAGTCAAAATGTAATACAAAAAATAAATATTTCTACATTTAATACTACTGGAAACTTTGACACGTTGCACAATATTACGATTTACGCTCGCTATAGCGTTCATAAAAAAACGCCTAAATACTCATCGATATGTAGGATTTATAACTTTACATTTATAGTGCGATTTGAGCGACATATTTAAAAAGATTCAAACTCATTGCTAGAAGCTGGAGTTCAAATATATAAGTATAACCATATAACAATTAATGATAGCACAATTTTGCGTACAGTAATAATGAAACGAATTTCTAGTATCATAAGGATTAATTTAAGTTGGCTATGCTGGAGCCAATGCGGTCCCCTGGCAACATTAGATGGCGGGGACGGACGCGGTGGAAAAACGACGGCCGGTAGACTCCTCGTAATGTTAATCATTTTATAAACATGTAAATATATAATAAACCGGTAATAAATCTTCTGCTGTGGTTAATCTGTCTCATTGCTAAGCGGTAACCACGCATTTTCTAAAGTATAATTAAAATATGATATTTCGACGATTTTTTAACGCATCAGTTTTTACTAAAAATGGAATATTCTAGCGCAGTATGTTCCAATTAAGCTTAGTCATGAGCTCTATTATAAACCTCTTATTTTTTATAGTATTGAAATATATATCGTGCCCTCGTTAGCATAAAAATATAATAATACGTGGTCCTTAATCCCTCCCCCCACTTAATGCAAGTCTATCCAGATCAAGCAACAATTTTGGAATGTACGATATTTTTTTAAAAATATAGAACAAATTATTAAATGCAATATTTATCAAGTAGACTTCTAACGGTCATGAAAGCAAAGGCAAGAGCGTCACTTAAAGATTTATTAGGTGATTGTAAAAGGGGTAGAGATCCCGACCATGCATTGTTATTGGCCGTTATATATTTTCTTGGCCTTAACCATCATACAGACAACTTGGTCTTAACAACTAACTAAGTGGTGAATACTACACAATTTACAGGTATAATACTAAATTTTAAAACAACGTTGAAAAATGAATTTCTCGTTGTGTATGTGCACGTAATAATAAAAAATATTTCGCATGGCCTTTAACGGTACATACACTTAAAGAAACCCAGAGTTTTTAAAACACCATTTAAGAATCGTAGCTCAAGGCTAATGCAACAAAAATTGTTTCAGTATAAGGCATAAAGATTTTCTTTTGTATATGTGTTTTATTTAATTTTCGTTATTTTGTCTTTGATAACTTTTCTCAGAATGCCAGACAAATAATTTTCACTTTCACATTGATTAGGGAAATGAATGCCCTAATCAATGTGAAAGTCGAATAAATTTGTTAATTCAAGAGATGCTGCAATTTGCAGCCCATATATTTTACTCAATTGACAAGGTAATGGACGAATGAGAAACTACCAGTTTTACTGTTCATTAAATTCCAGTGAATCACCACAGAACAAACTCGCAAGCTTAGATTTGTTTCTCAATCAAAATTGTGCAAAGGTGCACAACTAGTATTAAATGCGTTTTACATGAGGCAGATTAAGGTAAAGATCCTATTATAGCTAGTACATTTAAAGGCAAACATATGTTTAATCTTAACGTTTTAGTTTTTTAATTTAAACACCTTCAAATGCAAAAGAACAATGGCTCAATCTGACGAGATTTTATTTGAGAAATCAATTTTATATCACGACGTTTAAGGAGAAAAACTTGCTAATGACATCAAAGTCATGAATAATATTGTGAGAATCATACATTATGTCTCAGGAGGTTTAATGCCTTTAGCTAATATTAAGAACACAGTTAAAGTGAATCTAATAGAAAATTCTACAATACTTCAAAATAAAGAAAAGCAATGAACCTTGAGTACATTCTACAATGGTAATTCTTTACGTTGGATATTTTTGTAGTATGACGCCCATTGTATTTAAATTGAACTAAAAAACTGTGTGTTTATAAAATAAAATATTTCAACTATAAATATATAGCAAAAGTTATGATATTGATGCGACATTTTGTACTACGGCTATATTCAGCTAGGTGTATTTAGTTCGGTGGTGGCAATCAAATATTTAAATTTACAATGTTGGGCGGCGTTTGTGTAACGCGCAGGTAGACAATTCAATATTAATTTGTTATAAACAAGTTTACCGACGCCATTACGGGTAATTAGCGAGCAGGAACGCAAAATGCAAATGCCTTCCGTTTCATTGTGCGACGAAAGTGATTGGCAGCGAAGGACTTGAAAAGAAGGGAGTTGTTTAGAAGGTGCTTTTGCGAAAATTGCCAAAATTAGAATTCAATTTTAAGATCACATGGAATCTGATGGAAATTTACTAATTAAAACTGTGAAACGCGTTTGAAGTTAAACGATAATCAATGCTAAATATACGTGGGATATTCGGATAGAAAATATATACGTTAGGTCCAGAAAATATTTAATTATGGGTTTGATTTTAAATATCTTATAATTTAACACTCAGTGAGATTTTTTTGAGAAAGCTATTGTAAAACGAATTTTTTGAACACTTAAAAACAAATCATATGGACCTTAATGAAAACAGTCGTTTAAATTTTTACTATACTTTTATCCCATAGATAATACCAGATTATAATTAGTGTAACATAACACTATATTTATTGTTAACAGTAATAATTTTATAAACAAATAAACTAGATAAATTTTTGTATTATTTACGTAATCATTAATGTAAAAGATATGTTTATACATACGGTTTATATTTTAGACCAATTAAATTTTCCGCGTCATATTGAATACTATAATGCAATTACCATGCAACTTGACTTGCTCAAGCTATTTTATTCAGTGATTTTAATTATTTATAATTGAAATTTTTATTGAGAAAGAATTTTTTTATATTTAAAATAAACTAAGCAATTATACGTAAAAAAAGGTTGAAAAAGACTTTTCTGTTAAAGTTTAGAGTCTTGTTTTTACCAACTACCCTTGTGATGCAAAAATAGAGAGCTCTTTCAATTATGCAAACTAAGTGAAAAACGAATGAGAAAAAGTTGCCTATTAAGTTCCCAAGAGGACAATTTCTTTTTAACTGTCTGTATTCCAGCGAATTATTATTAATAATAAAATTAAAAGCAAAATTTAATGTAAAGCAATTTATATTTTAATTACAGTAATAATAGCATTTTTTAAAAATTAAATTAGAGCACAGTTGATGTACGTAAAACTAGTTTTTAATGTGATATATTTTTTTAATAAAGTCATAAAGCGTGTCTGTATAATTAACCGTGAAATATAAATATAACTTGCAGTTAATGCAGCGAACCATTCAATTTTAGATCTAGATTCTCGCTTGAGGATATAATAATATTATGTAAAGTAGGAAAAAATGATCTAGATTTCTCAAATATGTATGGACAATATAGGCCATTTAATTATTATTTAAATTACAATGTATACATTTAACTTGTCATACAAAAGTTTTTACTTTTTAATTACTGTCTATATAAAAACATTAATAGCTTATTTATACTATTTTTTCTGAATTTTAACGCATAGTTAATAAATAAAGAAGATCATCATTTTTATTATTTATGTATTAGGAAAATAATAATAGTTTGCTTTATATTTTTATATATATACATATATATATATTTTTAAAATTTTACGACATCAAAAATCAAGATTAAAAATATAACTTAACATAAACATTGTATTTATACAAAAAAATAGTTTATTAATAAAATATATGTATGCATTATATATTAAATAAAAATAAACGTACGACAATAATTGAGCAAAATTTATGGTTTTAAGGTTTTGAAAGCACTTTTTAATTATAAGTTGATGGAACAGCATCTTCACATCATTAGGAAACATCTAGGTCAAAGTGATTTATCATTAAAAAAGTTAAATAACTTTTTAGTCCTTCTTCATACTTTTAAAACACTTGAAGTTAAAAAAAGATTATTTTAGCACTGAGGTATATATTATATATATATATATATATATATATATATATATATATATATATATATATATATATATATATATATATATATATATATATATATATATATATATATATATATATATATATATATATATATATATATATATATATATAATTTCAGATAATTTTGATAATTACACATGCTCTGTATTATTTAAAAACGTTGTTAATTTAAAGTAGTGTAAAGCTTGATCCAAAATATAATTTGTACTAAGCAAATATACGTATTTTAATTGAGTATTAAAAACATAATTCTACTGTAAATGTTGAATTAAATTTCTATAAAAAATCAATATTTTCCTAGTTGTATTAAAATACATTAGTGATCCTAAAATAAAAATTCAACAAATATTTAGCAATACTAGTGTCGTTTTTCTTACTATTTGAGATCACATATAAGAATACTTAATATAATATAAGATCAGCGACAATGATTTTGTTAAGGAAAATAAATATAGAGAAAATCGATTGATAATGTCATATTAATTAATCTAAGAATGAATAACTTTTAATTTGCAAATACTGTTTATCTGTATAAACTATTATCGTTATCAATAGTTTTATGTGAAATATAAATTACCTAAATCATAAGTTTTTATATTTTTTTTATGAGTGGCATAAACAAACCAGTTATAAATAATAAATTATATTGAGAATCGCGTCAAACTTAAAATTTATTGCATGGTAATCCACGAGGCAATTTGTAGCAAAACATGAAATATGGGATTAAAATATTACTGGATTCTTAAACAGATATTAACGTGCTTAATTTCATTGATTTGGGAGTTGATATGCAGTATATTTTTATCAATATAAGTATTGTTTGCAAGAATGGAATTATAAGATAGCTCTCAGATAAGCACAGGTATCCGTATTTTCTACATACTGTCTGGTAGTGTAGATCACTTTTTAATCAGGTTATTTACATTTGGTGGATGCAATATTTTCTAGCTATATGTTTTTCGCTTTTTCATTAATTTCTAAATATTTAAAAAATATTATTGTTGATAAGGTAACTTTTTTAATTGATGTTTTAATGTGAATTGCTTGATGGATCTTCTCATATTAATACACAGAGATAAAATATCGCGTTTCTTTAAATATCATACACAAAAAAGCTTGAGAGCATTTTCAATAAAACTATGCTACACAACTTTGTATACACTCCGTATTGCCTATCGAGTTCTAGTGGTCGACGACTTTTACTTGGTGTCCTTGCTCAGGGGCTTATCGAACGGTCTTAGGTCTATCTGGTAGCTACGTGCTCAAGAATGCTCAGTTACACAATGGATAGTAACCGAGAAGGCACTCTGCCAGTAGTGCAGATCGCACTGTGGCTGCACATTTTCATAACACCACGCTTAATTGAATATGCTACATTTTATTATGTTACGGCGGACGAGCCGAGAGTTTTCACTTTTTTTTTGTATTTTACATGAAAACTTTATGCAGCCATTGTGTTTCATCAGGCGGTCCGTCACGCTTGCTGGATACTGACTATCAATGGAACATTTTTATTTTGTGCATACCATCAACCGGAGGCCGTTTTTTATGTGACCTTTGTATATTTTGGCAATAAAACGGCCGGCGTTTCACTCGCAGTATACGTGTAGTTTTTTACGTTACAAAAAGAGCACTAGCGTGATTGGTTCAATTATATTTATTTATAAATAAAATAATCATTTTTGCATTCAATTAGAGTTACACAAATTAGGAGGGAAAATATTTTTTTAATTATGCGACGTGAATGACGTAAAACCTTTGTAAATGCAAATTTTTCGGCTCGTTTCATCGTACATGATATGCACGTGAGAAAATGTTCGCTTTGTGATTTTGCAACTTTTAGTAATAGAGATAATTTTTTTAAATTAATTTAATCGCATGTATAAAAGTAACCCAGAATATATTTAATTAAAAAATAAGTAAAAAACGATAAGAACATTTATTTAAGAGTAGCCGAAGTTGTTTTTGTAAATGATAAATTTGATATATTATTTTTATTAGATTTGTATCATTGATTTTGATATATGATAAACATATGTCAGTCGTGTCTATGGGGATGATTGCGATCTACTAGTAAAAAATACGCCTTTCATTTAAAAATATATAGAAATAAATAAATTATAAAAATATAACGATACTAATGGTTAAACTAGTGCTTTTTTTATAAGAAAAATTGATGAAACTTACATCTTAGTAATTTTTTATTAGGAAAATTAAATATTTGGTTCTAAATATAAATTTAATTTAACGTATTTAATGAAAATGTATATACATTGTAAATTCCAAAGTTTTGACCAATTCTCGTTTTACATATAATATTTTTTCGACTCCTTTCCTTGCTTGTAGTATCTATGCTCGAATTTCCTTCTCAGAGTAACCATATATCAACGTACTTTTAAGGATCGAAAATTCCCTGATAGGGTCAAATAAGTTTATCTTATATATTATCAATCTTCAACGAAGCTCTTGTTGGGGTGGCAATTAGATTAATTCACGAAAACCTGCGTTCTCATTCACTTTAAAAAACAGTTTTTTCTAAAATGTATTCACAAAATCCATGAATCATTAATTTTTCATTTAGTTGCAGTCTGACAAGCTTATAATTTTCACTTCCAGAATGTCAGTTAATTATTATCATCTTCAGGCCAATGTTTTTGATCAATTACGCAAGACCAAAACACTATTTGCTATCAAGCATTTTTTTTCGATTTTGTATAAAATGTTCTTGGGTCAAATAGAAAATCATTTTCGTATAGTTTTACTTCATAAAAGCAAAGATCACGTAAAGCAACAATAGCGAATTTATAATAGAGCCTAAGCTTCTGACATCTTTCTTCAACAATTTGTACTAATATTTAAATTTTTTTATTTGCCTTGTATGAGTCTATCCTAGGTCAAAATAAAATTCTGTAGATGTGAATTTATTTTTAAGCTATCATATATAATTGCATTTATAATTTGTATCTCATATAGGACCATGCATTGTTTCTTTAAATTGATACAACAGGGATTCAAAACCATTTATTATATGATTGATTTTTCTTTGCTAATTTATATGCAGATTCGTGAAATAATGTAAAAAAATTCGCAAAAATATTTTTTTTCAGTTTTAGAAACTATTTTAAATGCAGCTTCATGTGCAGCAGATTCTCTGTGATTTACTTTTTTTTACTTTATTGTGTTATTATTTTTACTCATTATTAGAGAATTTTCATTCGCATTTACGTTTTCGTCGAAACTTAAATAAATCATTTTATGATGAAAAATAGCACCGCTTAAAACGATGATTATTTTCTAAGCTTTTTATCGCACGATTGCATCATTCAACATTAAAGATATTATGAAAACAAAATTGAATGTTGCAAATATCCAAAGGTTATTTATTAGCAATAAAGTAAAACATAATAATATATTTATTGAACTTATGGATTCAAAATAGCTGGTTAAAGAAGAGATAAATAGTACAGGCTATCGAAAAACAGTATTTAGCTATGATTTAAAAATATTGTATCCTAATTATATGATCTAAACATACAACTTTTTGTTAAGAATGAAGTGATATTTTAAATGTTAACTTTTGCAATTATTAAGAGAAGAGGACTGATAATGTATTACTCACACTAATTACAGATTAAACTAAGCTTTTTTTGGTTCAATATGTATATTGAAACATTAAAAGCAAAACATTTTTGGGAAGTATGTATTAGCATAATAATTATAAAATTTGCGCATATGCGCTAAAAATTTTAGAACAACTTATTTGTGTAAAACGAAGTTTTCGCAGTTGAAAATATTGTTAAATCTTAATATCGGAATTAATTTTGATACTAGTTTAAAATTTTATCTAAGTAGTTAATTGTAGTGAAAAATATAGCACTAGAGGCTAAAAAGATTATATAATTATTTTCTGTGTAACGCAATTAGTTATTTTGACAATTTTTATACGCTTTATATTTTCTATAAAAATATTATATTGATTATATTACGATATTAAATAATTATATTATTTAAAACTAACGTTTTTAGGTATATCACTGTTTTAAATGGAGATCATTCTAAAACATTAATAAATGCTCTAGAATATAATCTGAAATAGTGATGTACTAATATTTTCATCATCATTATTTATGATTACCTATAGTATACATATGTACATACATAACAATTTATTATATTTGTAATGCTATGTAAAGTAAATAATATTAAAATCATAAAATATATTATATATGATTAAACTTTTTTCAATTAATTGTGTCACTTAATGTGATTATATTATTTATGTACATTTTTAAGCACTTTAAAGTGAAAGCTTAAGTATATAATTATTTAAATATTGAACCATTTGGTATGTATACTTAGCACTAATACGCGTATTATAATAATTTCTCAAGTTCAAATAGAAATATATTATATACATATATTAACAATTCTCTCAAACGTTTCTTTGATGTATTGTTAAAATATATAAAAAAAATCTTGTTTTTGATTCATTATTTGAGAATGACGGCATATTTTATTTATTTATAAATTATTATCAAAAAACGCTATAATATACATATATCTATAGAACGATATGGTGTAATTCTAATATAGTTCACGTTACGCTCCATTTCGCTGAGCGAGATTGACAGCAACCAGACGAGATCGTAGTTTCTTGTTGCGTGTTTCTTTTTTCAATAGAAAAAAACAACAATTTTATAGAGAAAAAAAAAGATTTAAACAGCGGGAAAGAAAAACAAACAAGGCTTGTTTTAGTATCGCTTTCGAAGAAGGGCGTTTCTGCGACTAAAACCGTATCCTATCGGTCATTTACATTAACAATATCCATGGAAATTTAATTGGATCCGAAACGTCTGGGTTTATGTTTGGTAAATAAGACGAGAGGCCCTAGGATAGGCACAAGGGCTTTTAATTATAAATTCTTGCCTAAAACAACGCGCCGTAGACGAGAGTTTGATTCTAAGATTCTAACATATCAGATGTCGGAGTAACGTAATCGTTAAAATACAAAATTAATAATACATAATACACTAAGCATTAAATTGTATATTTCGGTGTCACAATGTTGTAATAAATTCCGTTTTCAATTTTACGCCGTGACTGGGAAAGCAATAAAGCTTTCGATGTTTCGGCAGGGACTTATAAAAGAGTCTGTTGTAATGTTGTAAATGCGACTTTACATTATAGTGGGTGAGAAATTTTACGACAACGTTTCAAAAGTATGCCGAATTATTAAAATTAGAATTAACAATAAACTTTTACTGTGACCTTTATGATTTAATTTAAATATTTAATATAAAATAATAGCAAGGTATTAAAACCGAGGTAATAAAATACCTCCCCACTAGTATAATTCGTGATTAGCGCAAATTCGGACTTAGGGAGCAAGTTCTATGAGCTTATACACTGCAATATCCCTAATCTGAATTAATTGACGTAAGGGTAGTTTCGTATAATCAAGAACTTTGTATTACTGAATTTTTAAGTAAGATGAAGGTTATTCAACAGCAATTGTTATATATGTAAACATAATAGACTCGTGTTACTATGTAATAATACATATTTAATCACATACTTTATTTTTGTAATACTCACTAAAAGTTTATTGTAATATGATTAATATAATAAATAAACATCTGTAAATTGATTATGACATTTTGCAAAAGCCGACAAAGATTTTGCGTAAATTGAATATTTACGACCGAAAAGTATTCACTGATATTGTTTTGGTGAGTGCTCACACAAACTTGTATAATTATTAGCGTAGCGTAATTTTAATAATATAACAATTTAAAAATTGCGATTATTTGGCACATTTTTCGATCGCGCGCAAATATGCCAGATGTACATGACAGCAGCCGCCGTGCGTACGTCACTCACGCCCGCCGTCCGGACGGCATATGACATTTGTGGCAGTGTCGCCGCTACTCGGAAGTCGGCGACCTTGGCTGACTTCAGTTAAACTTTGGTTCGGACAACTTCCAGAGAGTGTAGTGCAAGCATAAAATAATTATATTGTGTCTGAGAGATAGAAATTGGTGATTATTATATAATTGTATTTATAATCTATCAACATCGTTAAGGATTTTATAGATTCTTATAAAACCACAGACGTAACATTTATTAGAAAAAATATTATAAAAATAAAATTGAAAGTAATAAAACCTAAAATAGAGGAACTTAATCTCTTACCAGATTATATATTAGGCTTTAGAAATAAACATTCTACAATAGAGCAAGTGCATAGGTTTGGAAAATAGGTTAATTAAAACTGTAAGAATAAAAATTTCTGCTCAGCCGTATTTTTAGATATAATCCAAGGTTTTGAAAAAATGTGAAGCCCTGGACTACTTTACAAAATTAAGTGATTGCTTCTACGCAACATCTTCTAAATAATTCAATCTTACCTGATAACTAGACACTTCTGAAACTTCTATTTTACAGACTGTACCGGCTCACAGGACCAAATCTTTGCAAAACAAAATGAAAATATATAATTCTATCGTAGAAACGGTGTAGTATTACATAACTTAAATTTGAGGTGTGACCTCCGTATCTGAATTGAATTATAAAATTCTTGAGAGATTTCTGAATAAATTTCTCAGGTTGATGCTTCTTGGTTTGTGCCTAACAATTATATATCAAGTGTCTGCAGCTGTGTCAGTGTAAAAAATACCAATATTTTAATAGATTGAAAACTCACCCTAACATACTATCAAGTAATCTACTAAAAGACAATGTTTTAACCAAACGTAGACTTAAGCATGTAAATATGTTAAATTTTTTTCTCTGCCAAGTGTCTAGTTGCTGCTAAAACAGTAGAATAAAGAAAAAATATATTATAAGAATTAAAATAAATGCATAAGCAGTAAAGCCATTGAACATATATGGTTTTATTGACACAGTTAAATTCATTGTTTCATTTTATATATATTTTAATATATTTTTAAATGTTTTATTAGGCTTCCAGGTGCACTACAACCGTTTTTCACTCCAATATTGGCCATGTTACTCCCTAGCAATATAAATGTTGGGAGCGAGACCATAAATTTCATTTATGCCTTTGACCAATTGCTACTCGCAAAATTTATATAGCGACACAAAAAGGTCCTCTCTCTGATCCCCACTCTCTCTCTCTCGCAGGATTTGGCAAAGTTTTAAAAGTTAAAACTGCGTAAACTTCGCCAGGCGTTTTGCAAAACTTTTGACCTACGCCCTCAACAAACGCCCCCAAGAAACCCGGTCAAGATTTTTGTTTATCCTCCTCCTATATTGACTACATTGTATATTTTTAAATATTTCATGTACCGTCTTTGCTATTCCGTTGCGTACACGTAAAAACGTAAAATATTTACCAAGAAGAAGTTTCGCGTCGCGCCTGAGGAGCGGACGTGAAATGGATCTGTTATATCTTTCGACTTTTGTAATATTTTACAACCTTCGTCATTTGGGTCGCTTTTGATAAAATAATGAAAAAAAATGCTCTAATTTTCCGCCGCGTGTGATATAAAAAGGAACCTATTGGATTCTTCGACGAAAGCAGAGCGTAAATCCTGTCTTGCGAATTCGTCAAATCGTAAATGAAAAACGTAGCCGTGTACTGTAATATTATGAAATGTTCGCTATAGGGAGATTGACGTTGAAATATTGACATGAAAAAAATGTATCTATAAATGTAATACTACGCAATGCGTTTCGATATCCAATACAAAGTTTTTTGGATGATGAAATAATATGTTCGTTCAATATATGATGGCTTTAACAAAATATGTTTTCAGGTAAGAAATATTTACTTTTTAATTTTAGCAGTAATAATTTAATAAAATAATATTTAGTGTTACACAATGGTAAAATATAGCGATTGTTAAGAAAATTAAGATAAAATATGTAAAACTATATGATACCAAAATCCCAATAAAATAATTTAAAGTTTTTTTATACTATTTAATGTAAGTATAAACATCGAAAAAACGATTGGTTTTTCCGGAAAATACTATTAAATACTAATAAATATCTCTTTGTTAGTTACATATATTAAAGTTTATTTTATTTTAATTATAAAAACATTATATACTGCAGTCATTATAAGTAACAATATAGATTTCACTTCTTAAATTAGATTTAATAAGAATAACACTATTACAACAATACAATATTGTAGTTTTATAAAATATTTTTTTACTGATGTAGATTATTTTCTAGAGACAGTACTAGGTTTTAGATAAAAACTTAGCTACATATATTTTTCGCAATTGACTTTTCTTTGTATAAATATATTTTCTTTGTAAATCTCACCATTTTTGTATTAAATAATAATTTTAAAAATTATAAAAAATAATTGCTTTAAAATATTGAAAGCATTTACTGTAATTGTTTATTATCTTATATCAATCTAAATTTATATGCTATACTTTTAAATATTACAAATATTCTACACAATATAATATACATAATATCTATATCAAAAACAAAACTCTAAATATAATAATATCATCGATCAGATAATAATTATAAGATGTTATTTAATGTCAGGATAAGAGCCTTATATGTATTTCGTTTATCGGAAAGAACCCCAATCAAATATGGATATTTCATACGAGGGCATAATCGGATTATCCACATGATGCGGATAATCTAATATCGATAATAATAATTAGTTGGCCGTTTATAAGCTTAGCAATTAGGGGAAAATATTATACATACATATAACTTATACACGTTTCGAAAATATTTTTTTCTGAGTGCGTTCATGAAACTTTTGCGGTAAATATTATACATATTTATAGAATTTCGCCAGTTTAATATTTTCAATATATATAGTATTTTCTTTGTTGTTGTGTTCAAAGCGCAATAAGCGACAAAGCTTTGTGATAATGTAAAAAAAGTTTATTTGGTCGTTTTCAATACGTAGCAAGTTTCCTAGTGGATAAATAGGTTCTAGACCTTGAACAGAAAAAAAAGTTTTTTGATCATTTGTCGGAACGTTGGATCGTACAAAAAATGGAAGCCTTACTAATTTGACAGCCGTTTGATCAAAATCAGCGTTTTAGTAACTTTCTTCTATATATATCGTGAAAGGAGAAAAAAAATGTTAACATAATTAGGGACAATATAAACTGGAGTGAAAATTTTTTTAGTAAAGAATTTTAATTAAAGTTGTTTTAGTATCCAAAAGCAATTCTATTAATTAACGATTTTTAAAAGTAGCAATATATGTACATATATATTATCACATCATAGGTAATTGTTAACGAGATTCTGGATTATACTATTAATAAATGGATTACCTATTAAATTTAGGCTGAATCGATGATTGACACAATCAATTAATAATTACGGCTCTGCGTTCTATATATGATATTCAGACACAATATATACATAATGAATAAAGTAGAATTTATATTATTATTATATATATACAACATTTGCTAATAACTAAGATATTTGTTTAATTTGTGTTTTCATTTCAATATATAAGAAATGCGTTGAATATTATATATATTATATATTAATGTATTGAAATTAACTGTCGTTCAATATTTCGCTAAAGAAAATATTTTCTGCGAATTTTTAAGATATTTTTTCTCTCATTGTTAAATTTGTGTTTTTATTATCATATAAAAATATCGAATATCTCCGAAGAAGAAGTTTCCATTGAGTGTATTGTAACACAAATAACTCAATTCGGACCCCAGACCCTTTTAAATAATACACGATTATTGTCATCATCAAAAAGAAAATAATATTATGTTCCATCATAAAAAAATATTTTTTAATTTAGATATTACAAAGTTACATTCGTGAAAAACTGGAGTAGAAAGCCAACGAGCATCGCAGCGTAGCTATCGCAAGAAAAAATCTGACGTGAAATTATATTTGTGAAATATGATATCATTTACACATTAATGCATTTCATTTGAAAATTTAGTTATGCAAAGATATTAATATCGTAACTTTCACGTGTAATTGTAAATTGTTATAATTTGATAGTTGTACAAAATTATCTCCAATTACATTATTTTAATGAGCTTATGAATTCGTTTTAATAAAAGTTATATGATAGTTAGCTATTATGTTGTTTTTTTTTTATTATTTCTGTTATTAATAATACGTATTAATATTGCGAGGGAAGAGTAAATAAAGTAGTATTTATATTTACAACACAATAATGTAACAGTTATTAAAATAAATAAGACGGAAGCAGACTAAAAGTTAACCAACTGTGGTAAACGGCTTGTAATAATTAAGACGAAAATTCTTAGCAGCATTTCGAGCGTGAATCCGTTTCTCGTGTGATTGTACAACACACCATATAACAACAACAACAGAAAACTGGGGAATATGGAACGGCAGAAAAAATGATTATGCCCATTGTTGGACGAATTGCCGGTTTTAGCACTTGCTTTATCCGATTACTATGTCTAAAACGGATTATTTTCACTCAGTGATGTGGTTTACTTTTATTGGTGAGACAAAAGTACGTGTGAATTGTGCGTACGAACAATGACAACGTCAGGTGAATTAATTATAAAAATGATTAGATTTTTATAGTTTTTAATTAAATGGATCTGTATAAGATTATAGTGCAGTTTCTCTCGTTTGTTGTATTGTGCGTACTACGATTTACGATAGTAATAATATTATAACAATAGAGATATAAGTCAGATTAAAATTTTCACATTAAAATAATTTTAGTTCAATCTAGAGTAAAAACAATATATAAGTAAACAATTATAATAATTATGTAAATAGTGTTGACACTTAACTATTTAAAAAATATATATGTATGTATAATTAGTATATACAAATTAATCATGCTAGTGTATATTTTAAGTTAATTGTTAGAATCTTTTATGAATCTATCAGAAAATAATTTGGATTTAAAATGAGATAATTTGAGATAAAATCAGTATACAACCAACACATAAAAGTATTAAGTATGACACCAGACTGAACTCAAACTCTAGAAATTAGTAGCATCTATTTTAATAATTAAAAACTATTAATATAGTTATATACAATAATAGATGTTATTGTGCAGCTAGGCCAATTATTTTATATTTTATATTCAGACTCCGTAATTCAGGTTTTATAGATTTTTTAATGGATTTATATTAAATTCAGATTAATCCATAAAATACGTGCATGGAAAAAAATGTAAATAATTTGAAACTAGCATGAGATAATAATTGTATTTGTATTATTAAATACAAAGGATGTTCCACTCTGTTTTATTTAAGATAATATTAAGATATAACAAATATATTATTTGATACATAGTAATGTATTTTAGCAATAAATAGCTATTACTTTTTCAACCAAAGACAGCATGTCAACGCGCAATCAACGAATTGAAACTCGTTACGTTACTAACTATCAAATTCTAATAAGCAATAATTTTCAGGTCTCAAAGTTAAGTATAATCCCAACATATTATTCGAACAAGGTCGCTAAGCACCCTATCAAAATTTTATGGTAAACTATTAATCTTGAGAAATTTGTAAAGGATTTCTCTTTCGATCGATTTGATGAGCCAAGATTTATGATGTAATAGATTTTTGCCATTCCATATACATTATTTTATTAAGATTTAGACATGATAATAGTACTCGTATGGACTATAAACAAACGACAAATGCGGTGACATGTGTCACAAAATAAATTGCCCTACTCCCCATTATATTCTCAGATCTCTATCAAATTTAATTGGTTGCCATACAATAAAAATAGTAGCTCGGCAAATTTGCACATAAACTATAACAAAAAATGCATCAAAGACCTTTGAACTGTTATATTCACAAATTTAAATTTATAATTGTGATTTATACTTATAGTATATAAAAATCATATAGTATTAAAGTATAAATAATACTTTAATAATATATGATTTTTTAAATATTTTCAACGACACTAAAAAGAGGCAATTTCATGCTCTTAAACCAATATATCGTATATTGTCTTATCCTCAAGTTTAATGTTTTCATTATTGATTTTTAGGTATGAATGCTATATAGTTTTTAAAAATAAGCCATGAGTTTTAGTTATTATCGATCTAAATAAAAGGTCGTCATTGAGAAAGTTTCCTTATCGCCCACTAACATCGCAGTAACTCGATTTAGTGCAAGTGTGTATTAATTTTTAGATAGGGTAAAACTTTGTAAAAAATAATTACATACATTTATCTTTTTATTTATATATATGAAGTCAAAAATAAAAGTTGTTATATGACAATGTTTCGATTTATGGATTAAAAATAAAATTTGTACCACCAGACAAAAACACCCATCGCCCACCATGGATGTTTGAATCGTCCATAACATTAATGGCAGTAACATAATAACTATCGGTTAATAAGGTCGATCAGTCACCAATGTGAGTGAAACTAAAATATTATTTTGGCTGTGAAAAAGAGTTGAGATATAAATTTTCTGTTCTATTTAAAAAAAATAATAATAATAAAAAACATTAAATTAAATTTACTGAGATAAAACTGAAACATGGATTAACAATATTTTCTTTTTGATATAAATTGACCTAACTAATGACAAAAAAATCTTAGGACAGAACACTTACTACAATTAAAGTTTAAGCTTTGGAAAATTCTGGCGTTCTATTAAATTAGCCTATTTTTGTATTGTAAAGCGAGCTACAGAAGTTTAATTTTTATTTACAATAACGTATCTGTAAAAATCGTTTTTTTACAGTTTTTCCAATTAAATGTAAAGTTATGAAAAATCAAATAATGTTATAATAATGAATACACCTAATTCTATGTTATAAAAAGTATTAGGACTATTTACTTTAATTTTAGAAATATAGGGGTATTATTTATTTATTTTTATTAAATCTTCCGTTGTAACCTGACAGACGTAAGCCCAATGCGTTACAACGGTCAACTGAATTAGTCAATCAGACATAATGAATACTGCTTTACAATTTATAATCAACGAATGTTACTGCAGCTGGGGCCTGTTTTTTTTAATAATAGCGTATTATAATAATAGCGTAATATAAATAAAAATTCGAGTGCAGCTGCCGGGGCTGGAACTCGCAACCTTAGAGTTACTAGTCTGAGACGTTACGGACTACGATATTCCGTGTGTTTATTTATATGTTTTAAACTTAAACTCAGTAGCAAATTTAATTGTGATTATTTCTGCTGCCGAAAAGCCTACTCAATAAGTTAAAAATATAGTATTTGAGACAGACAAGAGATAAAAGTATCACTTTAAGTTGATTAGAAAATTCATAGCTGCACAATATTAACTTGGAAATATGTTTAATTTCTGGAATTTAAGCATTAAAATACGTTTTTTTCGTATTAGTTATTATGGCTATGACTGTTATATTAAACTACTGTAAAACCAAAAAGGGTCAATTTAGTCTGTAATTTAAATATCTGCGGTATTTTAATACACAAGAAATTAAGAGACAATACATGGATATGTTGGTAAGAGTTAGTAGGTTTATAAATTAGACAAATCAAAATATTTCACTAAAAATATTAAGGAATATTTTACGAATAAATAAAAAGATGAGTGAATATACTTTATATTCGATTATTCGTATCTAAACTAATCTAAAAACAATCAGTACACATATCTATCTTTATAGCATCGTTCACTAGTATTTTTAACTGAGAAACAATTCTTGTTTTATAAGTGTAGTGCATATTCAGTCTACAATATTAATTATAATGTTTTTTTTCCAATAATTAATAGTATGATTAAAATTAATATTCGATTTGCAGAATATAATTTTAGGAAATGAAGAATTAGATAATTACTAATAATAATATTTCTAGATTTTATATAATAAATTTAATAAAAATATAAATAATATTTTTATTAATAAAATGTGTTTTAGAATATGATACACTTGTGTATTCGCGTATGTTTTCAAATATTAAAAGTCACACAAAAAACGTCTAAATGGAAAAGTTTGCTCTTTGAGTGCTTCAAAACTTTTTCATTTGAGAATTGTGTGTGAAACTTTTTAAAATTTCAAATATAAACTTAACCATAATACTCTGGCGTAACATACAAAATATATAATAATACAAAAGAGGAAACTCACCTTGGCAACGCGTAGGAGTCGTAAGCATCACCACACAGATGGCCACAACGACCGTATCGATGGAAAACTTGGCCATTTCACCACCCGTTCTCTTCATATTGAACAGCACTTTTTTCATTCGATATAAACGAAAGAAAAATAAACGATATAAAAATTTGGCACTCGGTTTTTTCAAATAAGTTGCGGATTTTCAACACATGTTAGCTAGCCGTATAGAGCGTCCCCAGCATCCCGCGGTAAGAGGATTAGCACTTCGTTTGGCAGTTTTGGAAGCTGCTGGGATGGTTCGAAAGCATCTCGCCTTCGTTGTTTCCAACTCCGCGTCGAACAGTCACATGCTCTATCTGGAACAAAATAAGAGGATTTTCGGTTTGAAAACGGGTCGTAATCGTGAAAAAGTTCGCAAGCGCAAAATCGCGGCGCGCTAAATTGAAATCCCTCTCGGAATTTTGGAGCCGTAAAAAAAATAATCCATAGAAAAAATACGACTTACATACTTAAAACTATATATTTATAAAGTTTACAAATATACTATCGGCAATAAGCATACCAGATATTAAACTTTTATCGCTAAAGTTATTACAACTAAACTAAATTTGATTAAAAACAAAAAAGTCACTCTTTATCTCACACATTTATAAAACAAATTTTGTTATTTTTATTAATTAATATTTTAAAAACAGCTGACTATTATAATGAACTTAGCACTACGATAGATATTCAGAAAGTAAATATACACGAATCACCATGAATCTCATTGCATTTGGTGAGCCTATGAGCTAGATTCATGATTCCAGCGCCTGCTCTCTTTTTCGACCTGCTCTCTTTAATTTTAATTAACAGTTATAAAATACTCAACGCTTAAATTTATGACAATTTTATATATTCAAAATGTCTTTGTCCTTAAAAAAATATAACAATGTTTAGTAGCAGTGTATCTTCTCACATAGTGTTGTTAACCATGTAAAAAATCACTTGCATTTTACGAGCTTTACTTTCTGAATATCCTTTGTGCACATTGTCATTAATTTTCAAACACATTTATATCAGAAAAACGTATTTTTAAAAGACAAATGTGATTGAGAAATAAAATCGTTGAAAAATTCGCTACAAACATCAAGCTGGAAATGTAAAAAAAAAATCGTTAAAGCATTATATTATACACTATATTATGTATGTATATAGAAAGTCGCATTTTGTACATATTGTATATCACTTTATTAAAGTTCAACGATATTGCACAAAGCAACATTTGCGTAAATTTAGTAGTAATTATTACGTATGGTACATCAAACGAAATTTTAATTAAGATACAGTTAACGAATAATAGACACAAAGCGTAAAAGGCTTCTATTGTGTTTGATATATGTACTTAGTGAATGAACCATGTCAGGATGCAAATTACTTATTCATATTGTATTATGTAGAAATATTCATAATTATATGTTCAGTATATTATAATAGCAACGAACAACGGAAAAAATCAATAAAAATCTAACCTTACATATTTTCGACCTCTGATTTTCACAGACAAGACGAAAAAATGCTTCATAATATAATGCAGGTTGCAGTTGAAGAATGTCTAATACTCGCATCAAACTAAACGAAAATCACACTATAGAACTAAGACTCGAATATAAAACTATCGCACGGTTTAATAATATATTGCGCTTTTTCAATAATGCAACAAAACATTTTTAATAATTAACAAAAGAATACTAAACAAATTGTTTGGTATTCTTTTGATTATTTATTATAAATATGAATTATACTTTATATATATTTTTGTAATTTACGTGCATAACCGCTTAAAAAATACTTTTTATTTTTTAATATGACATATGCATAGTCATTAATACATATTAAATTATTAATTACAACGATGATGAATATATATAAATAAATATTATTTTCCGTAATGACACATCGATAACAATACAGCGTTATAATGATTCATTTTCATATTCAAAACACTTTCTATTACCATCTATCAAATGTTACAGAAATGGATTTAAAATCACATATATATTTTAATCGCTCGTCAAACGATGCTAATATCATTGAACGTTTTTCCGAAGAAATTGTTTTAATCACATCAATAACAATTAGCGGAAATTTCACTCGACGGTATGTCATTCGATTTTTCATACGCCAAATGTTCGCACGAATATTATTATTATATCCATACTGAGAATATCATTAAAAATGTTATTACAAGAAAGTGCTCGTGTGAAACTAGCCTCGGCGGTACATTAATAATGGTTCGATTTCGAAACGTGCGCACATATCGTACATCTTTCGCAGAACTTCACATCTACATACAATATAATATAAATCTCATAAAAAATGTTTATATGTGTATTTTTTGGTTAAAATACAGCAAAATTTATACGGCGCTGAACAGTTTGATAGAATAATATCATCAATCATATACATATTAGAAATAGATTTCAATAAAAAAGGATTGCCCAAAATAAATCTGAACGGTATTTAAATTTCTGAAAACTACATATACCTAGGGATAGTTTAACAAAAACAAAAATAAGTTCAATATTTCGTAGAATATTAATTGGAAACTGAACGTTCTATGTGTATGAGAGATATTTGTAAAAACGATTGGTTAAAAAATAATCGAGTTATTTTTTAATTACTTTGCAAAACTCTATATAAGCTTCGGTCACAGTTTTAAACTTAATCCCGTCAAATGCATTGTTTCGATCATCTAGTGTCGCAAAATTACTGTTTAAGACAATGACGTTATAAACAGGTAAAATGTGTCAGAATTTTATAGTGAATTTAAAGCAGGAAAAAGTGAAAAAATGTCATTCGTTGTGAATTCGTGGTGAATATCTGATAAACTTATTATAAGGGCTGAAATATTTAAATCAATTTGATCCACCATACGAGCACTGCAAAAGAGAGAGAGATCAACCTTCGCTTTAATGTCGCTGCCACGCCAATTAGAACTCTAAGGATCATCTCTCCGCCAGCTTTTCCACCACTGCTCGAAGAATAACGATCTCGCCCATCATATTTTGTCGCAATATCTAATATAATCTAATAAAATTCTCACTAGTTTCTACCTGCGTCTTACTAGCAACGAAGTTACACCCGAAAATTATAAACAAAAGTTTCAAGGATAAGAGAACCGAGTGTCTATAAATTGCTATTATATGTTTCATAACATAGCAGCAATAATAATTGATGTAAGTGAAATGCTTAGTGTCTTATTTTTTACAAAAAGTCATCATTGGACCAACTAACTAAATAGATCATTTCGAATTTTATTTTCCAAGAAAAGATGATCCATGAACATATACTGAATGGATACGAAATTCATGTATTGCATTAAAAACAGATTTAAACATCACTTTGCAAGCTGCTGACGCAAAATTAAAGATGCTTTTTAAAACCATGAGACCACTGGCCTCCTTTTCGATTCATGTTAATGCAAAATACTTTGAACTTACTGAAATTACTTTAAGAGCTCATTTCATTCAACTTACTTCTTTGAAACTGGTTTTTCATCCATGAGCATTATCAAAACAAAATACCGAATCAATTTAGATATTCGTTCTCCTTTGCGTGTAGCACTATTCACAATTTAATTAGCTTATAAATAATAAAGACTCACGTTTGATTAGGTTGTAAATAATAAAGAACCACGATTTGATTACCTTTTAAATAATAAAAACTCACATTTCACATTAAATAGTCATTGTTTTTCCTTTTAATTTTTTTATAGAAGTAACTTATGTGCATTTCTGAAGATAAGTAAATAATGATGGTCTATGAATTGAATTAAAAATGGTTTCAAGAGGAGCAGCGAGACTGACTTCACAATCTTTCAAAATTAAACCGGGAAGCAAATCAAGCTCAGAAGAACGTTTCATCTTCAACTTCTCAAATACATATTTATGATAGATTCGCTTAGTTTCTTTGCTAGCTAAAAAAAGGTCAAGAAAAATTATCCAAAACAGATCGTATTATATTATATAAAGTAGAAAAATAGCAGTGGGGCAATTTAAAATGCAAATAATGTCATACAATGGAAAACTACAGTTATTATAAAATATCATAATGCCTGCACTACACTCTCTGGAAGTTGTACGAGCCGAGGTTATAACTGAAGTCGGCCGAGATCTACGACTTCGAGTAAGCGATCACACTGTCGCAAATTTCATATGCCCGTGCGCTTCGCAGCGTAAATGACGTCCGGACGGCGGCTTCTGTCACGAACAGCCGGCATATTTACGCGCGATCGATAAAAGTGCCAATTAATCGCAATTTTTAAATTGTCATATTATTTAAATTACACTGCTGATAATTATAAAAGTTTGTGTTGGCACTCACCAATACAATATCAATGACAACTTTTCGGTCGTGAATATTCAATTTTTTACAAAATGCCATAAGGCATAAAAATGATACTTTAGAATACCAACACCACATGTGTGACTATCCTAGAATTGGTCGCCATCGATTCTAAATGAGTACTCGTTATGGTGTGACATTTATATAAACCGATCTAGGAAAATACATAAGGATATTCAAAACAATTATTTTTAGCAAAATCAAGTACCATTAATTGTTTTTTAATTATTTAATATTATATTAAAAAAAATATAATAACGATATCTGTTAGAAGAATATACTATCAAAAATATAAATAATCCTTTTTATTGCCCTAAAATATTCAAGTCCCCGATAAGCATATAGTATTATCCCTTGTGACCACGATGCAGTGCTCAACATGCGTGTTAACCATAGGACGCCTACGCGCATACTGAAATTGAACCAAGTTACTCGTTCTATCTCAGTTTGCTAAACACCATATCATTATCTCTGTCACTCTCGTCACTTAACACGCGAAAGAGCGAAAGGGGAAGTATCTCACCGCTCGCGCTCGAAAGAGCAGCTCCGACGTTGGTCACTTTGACTCGGAAATAATGCCGACAATACTATATAACCTCGGACAACTTCCGAGAGATTTTAGAGCGGACAGAACCGAACTCGACCGAAGTGACCGTCCTTGGCTAACCTTGGCCAACTGCCAGAGAGTGTAGTGCAGGCATAAAAGCTGCACGAAAATCAGACAATCTTTGACACATACATATATATGAAAGAGGCTTGAGAAAATAGAGATTTGTATGAAGAGGTAAACAGTCTAAAAATGTATATATTTATGAAGGAAAGCATAGTTTGTAAATTTATTGTGTGTACATTTTTATAGAACGCTTTATACAAACAAACACCCACAAACACTTTTCACTTCACACCACATTCCTCTGCGATATGAAACAATGCGAATATCCACAATCACGTACAAATTTATACGTTGCATATGTACACGTGTACGCGGCCGTAACGTACATGCGGTTCACGTCATTACAAATTCTCGACGACGAACGACGTCAACGTATAGCAGTAATAAATAGCACAAACGAATCACAAATGTGAACAAAACGGTAGTTTGTAACAGATTGAATAAAACGTCCAGAAAATCGTAATTGAAACAATTTAAAATACACTTTTGATTTTTTATTTGATATTTATTAAATGAAAATCTTTTTTATTTTTTGTACTCTTTCGCCACCACAACATTCAGTAATGTTATAAAAATTATTAACAAGCAATGTATTGGGCATGCGTTGGGTTTTTATATGAAACGGATGTGGCATATTTTTTTATTAAGAACAAAATCGATTTCATAACGTTTAATGGTATGCTCTAATCAAATTACACTCCCATTTTTCTAGATTTGTACCGAAAAACTCTAAAATACTCCTCGATTTCTAAAAAATATTACCTAGCTCTTTAACGCCACAGCAAATAATATTCCATTATTCCGAATCGTCCAATCATGAAGGCCGCTCTTGCAACACCACGACCAAGCCAATACTACAGACAGCCGCCGAAGACTTTCACTCTTGATCATTCCTCGGATCGATCGATCGTTGCACGCTTATAACAACACAAGCACACGATCGATCATGTCAACTCTAAAATCATCGGTTCTCACCTCAACAGCCAACAATAAAACATCCATGTCACAATTCGTTATAAAATTCATAGCCATTGTTATGGTTTCAATGCCGCGTTAAATTGTCATACGAATGTACGTTCTAAAGTCGCTTTATGATCTAAAAAGGCCGTAAAAGTTTAACGTTAAACGCGCAACGAAATAATAATGAAATTTACACACACATGTGTATAATGTAATAGCTGAAGGCGCGTAGCTAACCCTTATTTATGCTTAAAAGCCTGATTATGCATATCTAGGGTAGGCTTGACCTTTTGCTCGCAGTTAAAAATTAGGTTATCATCATTATCCCGCATCCCTGCAGTTAAATTTCATACCTTGGTTTCTATACAATGTGCAGTATAATTAAGCATTTGTTGAATTAGTGTTCTAACGACCTTCATAAATAAGGTTAAGTATAAATAAAATATTTACTAATAAGTATTGGTTTAACTCTTAGTATTATAATAGATATTAAGAAGATAGGCAATGGTGTTTATAATATGATGGATACGCATAGATATTCGAAATTTGTTATATATGCACATATATTAAATTTAGCATAATTTAATCGATAAATCTGAATTTACAATCTGATGCCATCTCACTACAGAGATATTTAAATATTTCATAAAATATAAATAAAAAATGATTCACGAATTTGTTACAAAACTAAATATCCATTGTTTATAATTATTTTTTTATTAATAATAATTCATTTTTATATTTGTATTTCATACTTTTATAACGCTCAAATTACTTGTCAATAATAAAGCTTTTGCTTACAATATATCCATAAATGTCCAATTGAAAATATGAAACCTTTTCAATATTATTTATAGATTTGAAAAGTACAGGATACCAATAATTCAAGTGTGAATTGAGTGTTTAGAAAAAAGTTTTTTTATTATATAAAGACGTTATTCAGATTAGATTTGCTTTATTTATTTTAACACCTAACGCGCGTCGAGTTTCCGATAACTGTTTCATAACAATTTCTTGACTTTATTCCTAAAGTTCATTAATTTTTACATGTCAATTAAAACGATATTTTAATTATGTAAAATCAGTCATGAAAATCATATTTTTAATTTACGAAACCATTTTTCTATTAGGACATATACATAAACATACACAAGCTAGCAATGAAATTTAGCAACAGTCACTTTTTTACACATTTATGTATAAATATAACGTTTTATAGTAAAGTGTTATGTATGTATTTACTTCATTTACACAAATAAATATTTATATAATATATTATTGATTAACTACAAGTTCTTAAGAAGACTAGCCGTTTTGTTCAGACTTTTTCGGGCTCATCCGATTGCTTTAATAATTAATTCGTTCGTGTAAAGCACTACAGAATTTATCTTAAATTTTTATTACCTTCAAACAAATATTTGTGTATGGATATTTTATCTTAAAAAAAATACAAAATAGTGATGTGTGTAATTTTATTCGTTTAAAGCTTGGATGTAAATATTTTATATTTAAAAAAAATATAAATTGAAGTTTTATTTTTTAGCAAAATTCCTGCACTACTAATATAACAAAGTACTATATTGCTTTTCAAATATTTAATTTGTTATATAAAAGTAAGTGAGAATGCCCTCTTTGGAATTTTTAATATCAAACCCAATTTCTATATCCAATGCATAGCAAAAGTTACAGCGAGAGACAATATCAAATGTCATACCAATATTAAAGAAAAAAATGTCGAACGACGTATGCGACATTACCCATTGTTTCAGCTCAATTTTCTGCGAACTCAGAGTCCTGGAAAATGTAATACGGTATTATAATAAAAGAACACCGTTATTAAGATTCTTCATGATAAATTGAAATTCTAAACTAGATACGTAAGGCTGTAAAGATTTTACGAGACGTTATTACACCCACATGTTGTATAATAATATGAAACATATAATAGATCGTCTTTTATGAAATGCTACATATTAATATAATATTCGACACGATAAGCTTCGTTGTATAACCCTATCCAATATCTTCTATTAGGCCAAGTATTCCAAATTTAGTTATGCCAAAACCGTACAAATGTGTCGAATTCAATAGAATTTAATATTACACGCCTTAGATCTGTTTTGGTAGGTACTGATAAGAATATATAATATCCCATGATTAATTCAATGCAAAGTTTTATAATCATATATGTATGTATTCTAAAAGCCTTTTTATGCATCAATATATAGTTTTTAGTAAACATTATGTAAATGTTGTTATAATTCGTAAAAATGATAATGGGCAAATATACCATCATACAAATATGGCAAAGTTTGTTAATAAATATGTGTATATGTATGAATAATTAAATAGTATGTTGTATCCATTTCCAAATGGGTCTATTTAAGGCTCTGTTTTGATTATATTATTAAGTATTCTAGTGATCATATTAATTTGTAGAAACAGTTTTGATAAAAAAAATGGATTCTCCGTAAAAATATGTGAATAAATCCTTAAATGTGTACGATTTTTTTTACAAGCTTGTTAAGATATCACTGTACTACATACAAGACTATTTAAAAACTAAGTTTGTTGAACTTATAATGAGTCTTAAATATAGGATAAGAAAGAACAACAGGCATCGACGACTTTACTGCTATATGTTGTGTGGCACATACTTTTAAACAAGGGATACGGGAATATAATATAATATTAATACAGAAAGGATCAATAAAATATATTTTTGTTTATCTAAAATATAGAAACACGGTAGAATAATTTTTCTTCAACCTCGAAGGCTTGCATTAACGAAATAACTTGGTCTCTATATATTTTTAACAAATGTATGGATCACTGTCCGAGTGATAATTAATATTGAACACGATTTCGTGATGCGGAACTTTCCCAAATATTGGCCGTAAAGTATTCGAGTATTGCCTATTACCATTTAACAAAATTAGTTAGTTAGTGAGTTAATAATAAAATAGCCCATTAAACATTAGAAAAAAATACTGGTTCAAAAGTTCAAATAATAAAGTTATAGTTAATCACGTTATATAACCGAAACTGCTATAAGGTTATTATCCAAAAGATCACATGTCGCCTCGAGTGCTCACTTAATGTCAGAGGTTCTATTTTTATAAAGATGTAAATTTTGTAAACTTTCATCAGATTCCAAGTACGTACTGCGTGTGGTAGGTATAGATACGCGTTTTCTCTCGCCGGTCAGAAATTTCGGTTGGTTCATTTTATTTTAGGTTTTTTTCTTCGCTCAAAGGCTAAATTAAAGTTCCTCGACCGGAAACCGTACGTATAAGGGACGGAAACCGGAAAGTGTCAAGTGCCAATGACGCGATTCAATCGCGTAACACATACGAGGCGAATGTGAAAGTGGCCGCAAGTTCACCTTCCTCGGCCGAATAACGAGAGTGAAAGAAAACTTGTGCCATCTCGCTCTCTTATCAAAGGAAAGAATGAGACGGAAGATGTCGCTCAAGTCGACAGTTCATTGTTTTTCTCAGATCATTTAAACTGAATGGGAGATTACGTTTAATTGATACTATAATCTTGATCAAATTTAAATCTGACGTATTAAAAATTGAGTGGCAAAAAATATGAAATATCCAATTTATAAGGTATCACAATTATCACTACAATAAGTTGTATATTTGTTAATTTACAAGACCTAATTTTTAAATATTATAAAAAAATAGAATATAACACACAATTGATTTAGAGGAATAGTAACAAAAAGAAATTTCGAATTATGATATAGTTGTTATTTAACTGGAAAATATTTAGACAGATATGTGCATTAAAATAAATATTATGTTCGATAAAACAATTTTTTTGTACAATAATGTAAGGTAAATATTTATTATCATCTCAACATTTTTTTATTTAAAGTTTAATTTTGAATGATGCACATACATACATATTTCGCCAAAATACTCTTGGCATCATCAGATTTTATTTTTTATTATCAATGAAAAATTAATTAATAAATCTATTATTATTATATAATATTGAATCGCGAATATTGAAACAATATGTATTAATATCCGTAATTTTGTTATTGTAAAAAAATTCCATAGAATTTAATTAATACATTTAAAATTCTCGCTGGTGTATTATTAATAAAATACATTATATTTAATTGATAAATATGTGTAAAAACAAAGATTACAAGAAATATGTCAATGAGTTGTTTTAATAAAATTAAACGATTAAATAAAAACAGCTTGACGAAATACATATTAATGCTCTTAAATATAAATAAATACTCCTCAATAGTTAATTTTAATAAATGAACAAAAAACAAGAGTAAATATTTATCATCATACAATTTTTTATGGTTTTGCTTAAAATGTTTTTTTTATATAAAATTTTTTATTCAACAATTTAAATGACCAGAGATTTAATATATGTATATTTAATTATAATCATGACAAATTAAGTAAAGTAATAATTTCATACTAAAGGTCGCTAATATGTAATATATATTAAAAGTATTCTTATAGAAAAATTGTATTAAACCAATAATATATAATATATAACAAAAATATTATTTTGTAAATTTTAATCTTGAATGTTTTATATAAAAATGTTAATTAAGCATCGTATTTCAGGTTGAAGCAAAAAATATTATACAATATCAAAAAATTAAGCATTCTGAACAAAGCATTCCCAGATGATACATTAAAAATAAATTACGTGAAAATACCGCGATTTATACTTTGATTTTATTTACATTATTTAGCATTTTAGGGAGGCCCTTGAGACTAACATACTTAATTAGGGATTATCGAATACATTTTAAATGAAGCACTCTAAGCTGTAGATAGATTGCAAAAATATGTTTATTTATGAATATTATGAAAATAAAAGTTGAATGAAATATTAAAAAGGTACATTTTTTAATTATAAACTTTTAAACTGGAATAATGTAAATATTGGTATTTTGATTAAAATTAAATTAAGATTGACTCACATATTATGTTTGTAGTGTATATTTAAAATATGTTTTTATGAAGAGTGACTTTTCAATTGAAATTTAATAATTAATTACAATTATTAATATAAGCGCAAGCAGGCGATATTTACTACTGATATTTATTTTTTATTTTTTAAGATTATTTTTTTCAAATGCAATACGATGTTTTGTATATTATATATAACCGAAATAAACTATTTTTATATTCTAAAATTGTAATGAATAGCAAGAGCTTATAAGAAAATTCTTAGTTTTTGGGTATGCGGTTGCGATCATTAAAATCATTCAGTACACTAACATGAACAGGTCCGCGAGTCACGAATAATTTTTTCATTTTAAAATTCCATAAAATTTCATTGTTGCACTTTAACGAAATGGTCAACCATCGAATTATGGACAGTGCCCCGTGTAACGCTATTTACGATGTTTTGTTTTTATTTTATAACCTGTGAAAATTCATCATGTAACTGTCAAAGCCAGAAGAGACTAGTAGACTTCGAATGTCATGATTTTAAAGCAGAGTGAAGTGTAAATTATTTTGGAATCGAATTAGATGACAAAGCATTATGTTTATTGTGCCATTAACTGAATACAATATACGTTGTCATTACTAGACTAAACACTCAACACAATATTCACAATTCATAGAAAAGCAATGATCAGAAAGTTAAAGACGCACTTTTTTATTACAACGATTTTTCGCAAGTTTATGTGCAGGTAATTTATAATCAATAAATAAAAGCCATTTACCGATAGTAAATTGTATTAGTCAAGTTTAAATGTCCCTAAAAAATTTTTTTTTGTTAAACTTCCCCCCTCCCCCCATTATTTATGTTAGGCTTAAAGTGAAAAAAATATCATTTATATGTAGTCTGACGAACATAATGGGAACAAAATAAATTTTATAGTGAAATCGACTAAAATGTGTCAAATCCGATGGTAGTAAAAACGCGAAACAGATTAAGGCTAATTTATAAAAAATATGAGTTGCGAAAGTTCAAGGTGTTCAACCCCTCTGATTATTAATTGTAGTACTAACTAGCAGGTATTTATTTATAAAATAAATTACTTCCATAATATTTTCATCGGTATTAAAATTGTTTACATTTAATATTTATACATATAGGTAAACATAATATACAAATATTTTACATAATATTGGTCCCAAATTTCATCCTTGCGGTACACCTTTTTAAGTTCAGATTTTTTTTTAAATGCTTACCAAACTAATCACTTCTATATATAGATTATGTATATTGTATGTTGTATCAATTAGAGTCGGTACAAATGTACTCTAGGTGTTGTGTATCTTGGATAGGCACGGATAGGAACGGCCGGACGAGAAATTTGTAAGCTCAGCACACTGTTCCGAAGTTCCTGGACCAAAATTGCAAAGTGGAGCATGGCTCCTATAAATGTCTCAATGCTTCGGAAACAATGTCGGCGGTTTCGTGATTTACTGTTAGTCGGGACTTCCTGCTTCGGTCACCGCGATGGGCATTTCTAATTCCTACTACGGACGACCCGGATCGCTTTTCATACTAATGAATCATGAACGAACGCAGAGTGCATATTAATTCAGCGGTCCTTACGCCCATAATCGAATTCCTCGAATATTGCACGCCGCACATTGAATTATTCGTATAGAAAACGGTAACAATTTTCAGAGAGACGTATTTTTTTGTGCGGCTGAAAAATTAAAAGTTAATGGAGGAAACGTAAAAATAATTTTGGCCATAAACGCACGACTGTCCCTCTTCTGGGGAAGGTACTTTGCGCCAACGTGTTGTGATATAAATTGTCCGAAGAGTGCTCAGCTGCAAATTATGGCAGGGACAAAAAATATTTTCGCTCCGGTACATTGCAAAGGCGTGGTACACTTACACCCCCAAGAATATCTACATATAATGTACTGCCGAATTTTTAGAAGTGACTTATTATAATCCTAGGGGAGGTTTTAAACCAGAATTCATATTTCATAAACAAACGTGGGTTTGACTTACACATAAAATGTGGGATGATTTATTAGGAATTTTATTTTTAAAATAGCAATATAAAAGCCATTATTTTAAATACATTTTTTCATTATTATATTTAGTAATAATAATATAAACTACATTCAGTACTATGCTGTATTAAATTTTATAGCCTCTATGTACTAGAAGTTTAAAAATCGAAGTTTAGTTAAATTTATTTGTGATGACAATGAAAATAGAAATATATTTTAAATAACTACCAAATAAATATTATTTTCAGCCCGTGAGACTATTTCATCCCATAAGTTGTGTAGACCAAGTCTTATTTATAAATTCAAAAACAGTAGATTTAATTTTTTTTATATCTTTTCATATCAAATTTATATAATATGCAGCTTAGCAAAAATATTATACTATTTTAAACGACCTATCAGATGAAAAAATATTTTTTGCTAATAAATAAAAAAAACAACTAAGGCTTAACACAAAAGCAAAAATAGGTTTTTACTATTTAACAGTCCTAAATTAAATATTTTTAAAAACTGTATGTTTAAAAAACGACATTATTTTTTCCCAACCTTTATGTTTTTAGGGGTCACAAAAGATCAGCTGAAAAAAACAGGAAAGAATCACATGAATTTACCACTCTACGTATTTCTGATTTGATACTATTATTTTATGGGTATTCTTAAAAAAATAATGTATAATAAAATATAAAGAGATAATAATATAAATAAGTTTACTAAATAGGAGGTTATGCAGATACTCTTATAATGTTTTATATTGTATATACAATACATTAAAACCCTAATAATTAGAAATCATATGACAAAAAAATTGTGAATATAGCAATGTATTATAATAAAAACCCATTTTTTAAAAATCAAAGTTAGATAAAATAATTGTATATTTAATAATGTTTTTATGGGTATCGCGATATTAAAAGCCAACGATAGATACATTTAAACTTTACAAATGATTTATTATGACATTATTCGAAATAGAAACCTTAAAAACGTAATAATATAACTTGTATCACGTAGAATGTTTTCAGTCAAAATACTCGTACCTAATATAAATTCATAATAATTAAAGTCTAGCATCGTTAGGTTGAAAATAAATTTCACAAAATATCGGACATACAAATAACTTTTGCCATATTTTTGAATAATAACATCGAAAGGTTCTATAAACATAAAATTATGTAATCATAGCAAAGCCTTGAACTCGAAAGGTCCACGGGTTTATATTACAGTACAAGATCAACAGTATTCTTGACAAGATAAAATATAGAATTTCAAGGAGAGTATAAATTGGATTTTAATAAATTTTATAAATTACTTAAAGTATTAAATGCCATTATAAGGTTTTTGCTTTAAATATAATTATATTTATATTGATTACAGGTTGTTGAATTATATGTTACTTATGGTAATATTTTTTTAGCTTTGTTATTATTTGATAAATAATGACGTAAAAGTAAAAAAATGTATAATTCTCAAATATAGGGCTTAAATGTAAAAAAATGCAAATGTTATATAAATGTTAAAATTTATTTATTAGGATTTGTATATTATTGATAATAAAATATTTATATATGAGCAAAAATTTAAGAGAATATTTTTTATTTAAATATATGTAAATTAAATAAACAGGAAATAAATCATTTTGCGAGAAATTCAAGCTTATGTTAAAATATTAATGAATGGGAAAATTCGTCGTAGTTATGAAAATTGAGAAATTTTATTTTTTAAAAGTATTTCAAAATTTGTTCTTTGACACAAAAAACTGTGAAATTGTAATTATTCTTTTTACCTCTCGTTTCACTCAAGGCCTACAACAATGCTACAATCACTGAACCATTGAATATATTGAATTTACTTATCAAGCATCCTTCTAACAAATCACTGTTGACTTTCACAATAATTTGTCACATTTTCTCGTCTATTTATCTTTACAATGGTCATTCATTTTAAACATACTACGTCCCAGATGCATGTCATTCGCACTTCATTAAAGTACGAAGTCTTGAACTTTCTTATTTTAATGCATAAACACATTTTTTTCATACATAAATAATGCATGTAAATCTTCTATTCCCGATTCTGCTCTTGGCGGAGAGCAGTTTAATCTTTTACGACAATCTTTCATCAAAAATTCACCCTTGTATACCTTCACAGCATTCCGCTTTTTATCATAAATCCTGTTTGCCTTGACGTCTTATATCTTATTATTTATACATTTGGGTTAAAAACCCACACATTGCTTATGCAAAAAAATACTTTTTACGCTGGCGTCTGAGTTTGATCCCTCTCTGAAACTTTGCGAACTTTGATAATGAAATCGTTACGTGCGGTTTTAATAGGTGAAACATTAATAGTTTTCGCATATTACACGCTCAAAGCTTGTGTGCTGAAGGCAAACTTGCTCTTTTTGAAAGTTATCAATTTTAGTTTTGGCACGGAGAGGAAAGTTCCGCGGTTTTACAGCACTTTTTGCTCGCTTGTAACTGTAAGGAGTTATTTTCTTTCGCATGGTCAATAAATGCGGCTCAGTTCAAGAAAGTCGTAAAATAAAAAAAGTGTAAAACAGCAGTCGTGTGGGATGTCCTTTATGCCCACAATCGCTATACAGAAACGACCTCTAAGTCCCGCTTTATTATAGATAAACTTTTATGATTATTTTTTGATATTATTATATAATATATATTATATAAATCAAGTGTGGCAATTCGATTTTCGGATTAGCACAACATATAAAGTAAAACCTAATATAAGTATTTAATTTTATTTTAATGAAAAAATATATTTTATAATACAAATACAAGATATTCTCTAAGAGCTGAAGTAGCTAATAATTAGAAAATATTCACGATATTCATCCGTGAGATTAAGACAATTTAAGCATACCTTATCTATGATAATCGATTAAAATTAAAATGAGTCCGACAATCACGATAGAAATTAAAAAAAATACCAAGGTCCATAAGAGATTTGCGAGCTCAGGTCTTTCAGGTCAATAGTCAGTGACATATACCACTCGTTTATCATGCTGCATTCATAAGCATTCAACTAAATTTACAATGTGTTATACGTCTAATAATTTAGTAACATGTTTGTACGTTTTCTACTAATAATGTATTCCAATATGAATTTACTGAAATGCCGGTGAAAATATATTTTCGCTGGTACAACACGTTCACCGTAACACTGTTTTTTAAAATTTAAATTATTTTAATTAATTGCATTTGAATTTAATAATATCTAAGAAATATTGTTAAATAAAATATAAATACTTGAGTATAGCTGTTTATAGCAACGTGGTCTTATCTAAAGTTCCAATTCTGAAAGGTTATTTGGTCCATCACTTCCGTTACGCCACAGCAAATATGCGATTTATAAATTATCTATTTGACCTATATTGTTTAAGCTTGCGATACATACGACATGTATATATTTATTTTTAAATAATGTTTCACGTTTTCGGGCCTCATTATCGCAAGGTATAATTAGAGAGATCGTTAAATGCGAGCACGTAAAGGTAGGTATCTTTTCTTCAAATGGTCATAAAAGGCGTTCCTCTGCCTACGTGGATGCACAAAAATTATACTACGTTGAACACGTGAAAGAAGTAACGTAAAAGGTGGCGAGCGGGGAAAAGCATCGTGAGAATGCATTAGTGCACTCGAGTGCAGAGAGGAAAAGCGCAGGAAAACCGAGAGGAAGTCCGTTTAGGGTACATTCATACACGTCACGTGCTGTACACGTGTATGTATATTATTCAGAAATTTCAAAGAAAAGATATATGGTCATCAGGTGGCAAACAACATCTCATATATGTATGCATACTGGAGTATAATGGGGGGCTTAAGTTATAAACCTATAGTCCATAGACATTTGGAATATCACATGTGCATATGGGGTGTTTAATATTTATTCAGATATGTAAAATAAATTTTAGTTTACTGTTTAAATGCTAAAAGTTACATTTAATGCAGAAATAATGAAAGTGTTTGAAAATAAAATTGGTGTATCTCAAACATTATTATTTACAAAGACTTGTCAAGGAAGAAGTGGAAATTGCAAGATGGAATTACAAGGATAATTAAAGAAAGAAATTATTGATTTAAAGTTATCATGATAAATCGCAATAAATTGTTTAATAATACAAATTTTGACGATTTTTGGGATAAAAAGACAGTTTGAAAAACATATACATATGACTATATTTTTCTTGATAAAATTAAAAATAGTTTGATTTGAATCTGATCCATCGTCAAATACGATCCCAAAAGTATAATAAACAATTCCTATTGTTTTTATGTTTTATAAATAATCAAACATAGTTATGTTTTGACAAATTTTGAAACGATAGAGACATTTAAGTATAATATCATACTGATATTTGAAGACCAGGTAGTAGTTTGCTAAGCTAATGATTGATTGCCGCTTTAAGATCAGTGAAGACAACTTTAGTGTAAATGTATTCAGCTAGATCATTTGATTAGAATGCTTTTTTATTATCATATATATGATTTTAATAATAATTAAAGCAATTCATTAGAGACTTTTGCCAATCTATTGAATATTAATTATTGGTATAAATTACACAACTATCTTATTTTTTGTCCAATTAATAGTTATAAGTTAAACATCTGTCATCTTTTAAAAATAATAACAGCTAATGAAGAAGAGAAAAATAATATCTTGATGACCAATTAACTCTTAACATTTGTTTGAGGAAATGTCTAAAGAAAATAACTTGTAATTAGTAAAACATCCTAATTTGAAGGGCGTTGGTGTTAATTAAGCCACGATATTTAAAATAATAGCTTATTAATAAAAAAATATAAAATATGCTTAGAGTACATGAGTCAAAGTGTACAAAATATGAGTGTATTCACATATTTTTTTATTGATATACATGTGTATTATATTAAAAAAAAATTATTATTAAAAAAATCGTTTTTTTTTTAATATAAGGATTGATATTCACCCAAAATTTGCAAACCAACCCTGTTTTAAATGTGGACGTGTCCTAAGAAAAGCTATATTAAACCAAGTTACACAAAAGCAATCAATCACAGGCCAGTGTTTGGCAACGTGATCAGGCATTACTTAACGGAGTTTGCTTGTTTCCATGGTGGTTATCTTATTTATTTTTGTCAATATCTAGAAAAAACTCAGAATTTTCTTTTATCAGATATAAGCATACATAAGTTAACTAAGAATGAATACACGCACATCTTACTATATTAATTCCATTCTGCTTCACTTGTCACTTCACTAATCAAAACTTTTTTGTGACTTTGTCACATAAAATGTCACGTCACGGTCAGATCACTTGTCATCCGCTCTCGCGCGCATTCTTATTCCCCACGAACAAAGCCAAAAATTTAATGGCACCGCCGCCATTGCGAATTCGATCCTTTATTTTCGCATCATTAACCCTCTCTTGTCACGTTCTCTTGTATTTATACGCCGAGTTCCCAAACACATTTCCCTTAACGGCCATATTTGTTAATATTGGTTACGCGCAACATTTCACAGCTTACACATACACACATGCGTATTTTATTACATGTTTTATACAATATATCTATACGGTGACAAGTCCGTACTTATTGCCAGATGCTCTTTGCGGTCTCATGACAGTTATTCCCAAAATTATTATTTTACTATGTGTGCGTTGATATCCATTAATCGCTTTATAGCCGCTGAATTATGGTTCCACCTACTCCGCAAGCGGAGTTTGTCGTAAATGTTTCTACTTAAAATCACTCAATAGTAATAGTAACGTTTTAAAATTTATTAATTAGACCATTCTGTCTAAATTATAACTATATTTGATCGATGATATCTAGAAAATTTTTTAATGTATAAATATAAGTTGATTGTCTTAGAATAAAAAATATTAAAAAAACTGTTTTAGAAAAATATGAAAATTCTTTAATATAAAATAATTAAAAAGCAATAAATGTAATTTTCAGAAATATTTAAAATTGTTAAAATAAATTATTTATTAATAAAAGAAACACTCTGTACATTGAGCATGTAGGCATATCAAACTATAATATGCACATAATTTATACAATGTATCTTAATGTTCTGCATGGATTATGAATAATCGATCTGAGCAAGGAGTACCTTAGTTAAAATTTATTCTTTATAAATGTTCATCTCTATATGAAAAAATATTGTATACGTAGGTACATATATACATGTTTGAATAGAGCAATATAGTTTCATCGTACCTATTGTGAAGGTTGATGTATTACACGTATGTATATATCTATATAAGTATGTCATTATCAAAGTTGTCGGTTATAATTTGACTGATTGACGATAACATGATGTAGTGTGTGATTTATCATTGAAATGCTGAAGTGGATAGGATTTGGCTGTAATACGGCAAGATCAATGGGTTGAGATTAAAACATCACGAGTTTCGTGGGAGCTTTGCCTAGCGAGGCGAATGCGTTATTTTAACGTTATAATCTCAGACGTAAACGATCATTCAAAAGTTGCAAAAAATATATTAATATAAAACATACCTAAATTAATAAAATTATTTAAATGTAATTTCTTTTATTTTGGATAAAATAATCGTACTAATATGCAAAAACGTAAATCATTAACATGTCTATAATATATTAATCATAAAATTGATTTACTCTGTAATTTTTGTAATATTGTTTTATCTGCTTCATTGCGTACAATGCTTAAAACAAATCAATATTAAATGTAACTAATAAGAAAATCACTATATTTTATAAACATGTGACACACAAAAGATTTATATGAGAGTGATTTTTCCGACGTTTTAAAATTTCTTAAAAATGTATTTTTATAAATTATTTTAAAGATATTTCATCTAAGAGAAAGTATTTTTATTTTTCCATTGAAATGAAACATTTTAGGGTTAAAGACGATCAAATTTTTAAAGCGCGCAAACACGGAGCAAAGGAAAATCTTTTCAAAAATTAAAAGAATGTATACCCTTTGAAAATGAATAGAAGGACGACCTTTTGACGCGAATTTTTCGTTTTTTTTTCCATTTCATCCCGTGAATTGAAAACAGACGTCCCTCACACTTTGTATTCACTCTGAAGAGAACAATTAGATACTTTTTAAATTTATTTTCTTATATTACGCACACAATGTAAATTGCTTAACAATATGCCATCTCTTTATAAAAACTAATTGTTTTACATTATTTAATCATTCCGTTCAAATAAAATAAGTATAAATTTCATATTTCACGTTTCTCGTTTATATAACTTCATCGAATAAATCCGACCGTTCATCTTGTACAGTATAATACCCTAGAGCCGGTTTTGTTCAACTCCGCCCCAGCTTTATACGTCTACTAGTGAGTGCGCTAATACTTTAAGTTATTCAAAATAACGGGGGGCGTAATTAAACAAGGCGCCCCGGGCGTCGCATTCCTGTGAAAATTAATTGTTCGACTGTAAATATAGAGGGGCACGAGTGCGCCGAAAGGGGCATGCAATGTTAAACGCCCTTCAAAATTTAACCTTATAATATTTTCATTTAATTAATGTTTGCAAGGTTGAAGCAAGCTTTATCAGTTTTTACCTTGCTCCCAGTTTTTAACAAGAAAAAAAAATGGTTCACCGCAGAGCGACTGTTTAATATTGTGCTGCTTTCAAAGGACTGTGTTTATTGTAAACATATCTTGTTGTCTCAATCGAAGTGGCTAGACAAACTTTGTTGGGATTGCGTTTTAATTAGTCAGACGTAGATGTTACAAAATACATTTTTTTATATACTGTATACAAAAAAAAACCTGTTGCGACAATGAAACATTCGTTCAGTAAAAAATATATTGTTTTATTCTTTGAGAATATTCTCATTACGGCCGGGTAAACATCACTTTGATATTCGTATTTCTCTAGAGATGGCTGTGTTAAATCTGTATCTTGAATTGTATAATGAATTGTAATTTACATCTTATTGCGAATCAGGGTATTTTATTTGCATTACTAAGACAAATTTGTGAGATAAATCAAGATCACAATTAACGTGCCACATTTCTATCATCTGAAGCGTGTATCTATCTATGTAGCATGTACATACATAAAATAATTCGCTACCCTACGACTGCCAGAGTTGGATACGTACTAGGGAGAAAGCTCATGTTAGAGATCCCTATCCTCTTTAGTATATAAATAGTATATATCATGAACAAAGTACTATTTATAAATATTAAATATTAGTTTTTTATATAAATATTAAATATTAGATTTTTTAAATATATGCCAATAATATTGTATTTTATTAATACTGATTTTATTTAAGAATATTAAATTGCACTGAAAAAACATTTAGCTTAGATTCAAAATTGTCAGATGAATTTAACGAAAGTAAATATTTATTGAAGCACTTTTAGATGTAAGGACGAAAATTAAACGATTTATTAAATAAATGAGCATTATTATTGCAGCTAATGTTATAGTTTATATTCTAAACAAATATAACTAAATTAAAATTAATATTATAATATTTTTTGGCGTTTTAACCCTGGTAGTTAATATTGAAGTACTTTAGACACAGATAAGATAATAATTAATTAATTTTAATATTATGTATATAAAAAGCATTCAAATAAAAATCCCAAACCTTTGACACTGTATAAAAAAGCAAAATACTGGATTTTAACACCAAAGACACCTTTTTAATGAATGCTAAAAAATAAAAACTTGTTTTGAAAAAAATAATTAATGAAATGACTTTTTTTATCATATAGAAAAAAAATCACATATAAATTAATATACACCTTAAAATTAAAAATCAGTAAATTTAGAATTAATATATATTAAGATAATCTAGAATTACCAGGATTCATAATACTTAATTTGATCAATTCTTAGATAGTAAGTTATGTTTTTATTTAGTAATTTGACTTATTGTTCTGTTTGTAAAGTCAAAGATATATTTTACCTTTGCTTTTATAGGGGTTTTAACCACTTGCATAATTAATTTAGAAGTCATTTAAATTAACATTTAAAATACATGAAAAAAATACCAACTCGTCCTAAAAGTAAGGCGTAACAATAGAAGAGAGATCTCGGGACTGAACAACTGCGATAATAATTATAACTATTTCACATCTATTAGTATATCACTTGTAAATATTAAAAAAAAACTTTTTGTTTGGAAAAGTTGAGCGATAGAAAAAGCGTTCTACCCTGCGCAAAAGAACTATTGCTATTTTTACTCTTTTTTTGTTAACGAGCACTGGAATGGCCATCTAGATATTTCACTTTTGGGCGTAAACACATTTAGGGGGTGTGTTTAAGAAGCGATGCAATTGGTCTGCCAACATATTCATCTGTCGCTTTGTCACTGAGGGGCAGACGGACAGACGAAAGAAGACTATCTAGTTACTAGACCAGTACAAAGCATATTAGCGGATAGTCCGGCATCATTGCAATATATCACAGCTGACAATATTTCATCTCGACACTCCAACGAAAACTTTCCGCGACCTGATGATGACATCAATATTTTTATATAATTATGTGTTAATTCATAAACGTTTATATTATATATTAAACTGACCAAATTATTGCGCAAACAAAAATTACGCATACGAAAATTCAACACAGCGATAATTTTAAACATAGGTGATTATTTGATTGTCAAATCTATTTTATAATAAATTCAAACTGATTAATATTTTTCTGTTTTTTTAAGTAAAAATTGGTATAATTATATTAAATGTAAGTTTATCATACCAATGTAAATTACTAACATCTGTTATATGTACAGACATTTAATATATATATATATATATATATATATATATATATATATATATATATATATATATATATATATATATATATATATATATATATATATATATATATATATATATATATATATATTGACGTATTCTTAAATAAACATTTATGTGTATATTAATCATCTATGATTAGAATTTTTGTTGTCTGAAATTTTCGCTGTGAGCAATAATCACCGAACCACTAAACTGCTACCAGATTTTTTAATTAGATTTTACTTCATTAAACGCTAGTAATGTTATGAAAATATTATGAAAATAAATAATAATGTAATATTGAATTTTATTTCGGTTTTTCTTTATACATATATATTTAAAATATGGCTGTTCTTAAAGTTATTTTTATGATCCAGAATCTTATTATATATAATAATAAAGGTTTGCCCTTTCCGCGCGTTATTAAATATTGCGAAAGTGAGTGTATAAAAAATCTCTCAATTTACGACGTAAAAAATTGTATGGAGTTTTCACGCAGCTTACAAGGTGCTAAGGGTCCGAGTTTTTCGGCGAGGCCGTAATTACTTCTGAAAACAATTTTTATTATTTTTTTCTGCCGCGAAAAGTTTTAGGTCGATTAGCGCGGATCGGCCTTAATGCGTCGCTTACTAGTACCTACGCTTTTCTCGCTTTTCTTTCGGCGGAATTAGAAAAAAACATCGTCAAAACTTTTCCCTTTTGTGCTCACAAAAATTTTCATCAATTTTCCGACATGGCGCAATTTACGCGTCGGGCGCAGTGCAAACCGCGACAGATGTGTCCGCGATCCGTTCATACTATTCGCAAAACCGTTCAGGAGGTCAGTGAAAAATTGGCGGTTGTTGTGAAAAAGTTAGACCTCGGGCTCCAATAAGTTGCTGCGTTACACGCTGAAGTTTGTAAACTTTCAAAGAAGTATATGAAAATTATAGAAAGATTTACTGAATTTAATCAAACACCATTGCAGCGCAATGACCGAAGCCAGTGATCCTGGTTTGACATCAAAACAATTGGCTTTGAACTCATCTGTCAGTCAGAGTTAATTGATAATCTTGTATAAGACTATGTTTAATAGTAAACTAACCTATTACATGAATTTAATAATTACTAATTATATAAGTAGAGTTCTCATGTTAAATCTAACGGAACACTTTTATTTATGATGATATTATAAAAAAAATGTACATATACAATTCCGTTATTAAAACAAAGTCACGAATGTCATATAGTTTTAGATTAAATAGTGGGTCACCTTTGGAATGTTACATAATTCTAAAGATTTTAACAAGCAGATAGTTCCAACTGGTATTTTACAAACAAATTTCAAAAAGCAAATGATTCGTAAAGGATTGTTTCACGCCACGCTGTTTCAAATATATTAAAATGGTTAAGTCCCTTAAAAAAACAGAGAAGTGATGTTTGAAAGTGAAGGCCAATTATTTAATTACCAAACTTTTTCATATGCAAGAGTCACAAGAATACTACCTAAAATCAATGGTATAGAATCCACTCAGATTTCTTCTGAGAAATATTTTAAAATACATTAATATTGTTGCGATATCTCATTTATCCAAATTTAAAAACAAATATAAAAATTAAGAAATGCAACACACATTTAATCAATTCTTCAACTAGTACAAGCATTGTTTTCATTTTGAAGCCATTTTGTAACAACGTCTTCCCCGTATTTTCTCACAGGGGTATTTATTACATACGAACACAATAGAGTACAAATTTCTCATAACGAGAGTGCGCAATCGTGTCAAATGCTCTTTTGAAGGTGTATGTCAAACGCACACAAATAAACGTCCGACCGTTGTTCTTCTTTCTTTCTTTAACCTTTCTGTTTCAAATTTGGCATGTCATGTTCGTCCGTCAACCTGTCGGTCATTGATTCTTTTTACCTGCGGCACTAATTGTTGACACACTTTCGTGGCCATTCAGATGGCATCTCTCGTTTTTTTTCGTACTCACGAGCCAAATTGTTCTGCGTTCACTTTCCACACTGCGTGTGCAAGTATGTAAATTATTCACTTTCTATATCTACGTATACACACACATACATGTGTATACTATGATGTTAATATTCACACATACATGTGTAAGTATAAATTGATGTGCATTATGTACTTTATACATTTAATTTTTAAAAAAATAATAAAAAAAATGCTTTTTCTCAAATGACTTTTGGTCTCTCACTCTTTTCCGAAACGTTATGTGCAAAAAGTAGGTTTGATCTTGCTTTCTCAACATTTATATTGTATTTAAATAATATTAATTAGAACATTCCTTATAAATCGAAAGGTATCAAATAGTGTTATTATTTACTAACCAAATTCCACTGAATAATACAATTATTATTTATTTTTATAAATATAATCAGGTGTTTAAATATTAACGCCTTTCATAATATTTAAGATTTAGGTAAAATAATAAATAATTGCATTTAATTTATAGACTCTAAGTGTTTTGAAATGGTGATATAATGCTAAAAATACTATTTATTAATTAGTTTTGTTCTTGGAAAAGTCTGTCAACTATTCGGTCAACCAATACAATCCGAGTGTCATAGGAATATAAAATTATTCGATTCACAGATTGTCAATCAGATAACCGACCAATCATCCCTTAATTTACGCGGTATATAGGTTCCAGGAAATATCGCGTAAATCAAAGCATAAAATTTGCAATGAAACTTTAAGAGAATTTAAGTTCTATAAGAACAAGTTTTTCCTCTCAACACCACTTCATTAATCACTAATCAGCTGACCATTTTACTTCAAAAAGCTGTACAGCAAAATCACTATTTTAGCAATGCTTTATAGTTATCAGAAGAACACATCTTACCCTTTCTTTTGACTCTTGGAAAAAATATTTCCACATCGTGAGCTGCCTCAAAATTATATGATAAGGCATGAGGTGGGTTTAATAAGATTCCTTAATTTTGTATAAATATATATCACAAAAACAGTAACCGCTAATTTATGATAAAATTGTGTTCTTGAGGAAGAACATGCGATGGAGGTGAATAAGGACGATATTCAAGAGTTGATGGAGAAACATTATATAACTAATAGATCTCCTGGAACAGCACGATACTACAGAGTAGATCTCATTTGAGAAAAAGGATAAAGAGTTTAAGGAATTCTTTAAACATCAAATGGGATTAGAGATATCTGTAAAACTTAAAAAACTGTGCAACATTTTGTGGAGTAAGGCTTTAGCAGTGTGAGCCATGAATCTGTTCAAAGGCAATGCAATACCACATTTTCACCAAATCATAAGAAGGAAGCAAGTGTCATTGAATAGGTTCTGATTAAAGTTCCACGGAAATAAAATAATAATAATAATTATAAGCTATCAGTGATAAAAAGCAGTAATTCCAATATAAATATTTCAATAAATTAAATTATATTAGTATAAATTAAAATAATGAAAAATTAGAATTTAAAATAAATTTTGGAATAAACAAGCCTAAGTTTTCTTTTTTTTATATTTTGAAATTTGCTTTGATATACGAGTCTTTTAAAATACGAGCACGTTTCTAGAACGATTTATGATCATAAATCAAGGTACACTATATGTCAGTATATAATTGTAATACCTCTAAGAGCTTAAATTATTCTTGAACTAAGTTAGGGTTTAATAGTACACGTTTGAAAATTACTTCAATGGGAATATTTTGTCATAGTATTAAATACAATAATAAATTGATAATACATTAAAATAAAATTCATATATTTTTAAAAAATTTGAGTTTTCTGTGAATAAAATTATTTATTAAATTTGTTTTTGTGTCAAAGTAATTGTGCTGTTTTGCATTTAGCTATATTTATTTATCACTTATTTAATCCCATGTTTCTGTTTTTTCATATTTTTTTTTAAATACTTTGTTGTAAGCTAAGATGCGTACGTCTAATGCATTACAACGGGGTTAATCTGTACGGGAATAACTACAAGTAAGAAATTACCACCAGATTGAAATTATGAATCAATGACTTATTTTTATTATTAAATTTACTATTAATTAATACGTGTACTACAATTTAAAATAAATAAATGTCACCTTGCAGCTAAAGCAGGTTACTATTATATAATATACTTTTTTGTCAGCATAAGTTTGCTGTCGTGGCTTGAACTCGTGGCCTCTGGATTTTCAGTTTAGACCATACGGCCGATAAGATCAAGGTTGATTATAAGAATATCAGAGAGTTGGTAAATAAATTTTTAAATATAAAAGTTAATAATAGGTTTGGTTTGATATTAAATTTTCATATGGCGGATGTAATATGTATTATAAGACAATTTATTATAAAATATAATATTTTTTAAGTAAATCGGTTCTATTGAAGATATTAAATTCATTATTTTAATAAAATAAAAGTTAATTTAAATCGAAATTAACTATAAGATATGTTTGCTAAAATATATATTTTTTAAGGTAGATATTAAATATACCAAATTATTAAAATAATAACCTTTCTGAAATTTCGACCTTATTTACAGGTTTAGTTATACAAATTATTAAACAAAAATAAACTAATCCATGAATAGATAATATTTTTTAATATTCTTTGTTTATCTAATATTATATTTATCATACATATATTTACATAAATGATACATTTAATATTATATATTATAAGCGGTTATATCCTAGATATCCTAAATTAAGCCGCAGTTAATGTTATAATGCGTTAATCAACTTTATATCATACATCTTTTTGTAATTTGAATTATAATTTGATACCTTTTCTTACGCACATGATACATTGTTGCTATAACCCAGCGATTAATTATTCTAGATTACCATGTTGCGGTCGGCTTATAATAAAATTGTTTCGCAGAATATACACATATACATTAAACATTAATCACGTTTTCTAAAATCACGATTTTGAAATAGTCTCTTTTTTGTGTTTCGTATGAAAGTGGTCCATTTCGAGCATTAATCCGACACGAACGTCGCATCACGAGATTCGCTCGATAGAAACGTCTCTGGACTATTTTAATTAGGCTTAATGTAGAACGTGTTGATATCGTATGGTCGTTAGTTCAGATAATCTGAGTTTGTAGCAAAAAATATATAAACAAAATTGCACTCCATCATCGAAGAAAGTAGTCCAATGTCAATGGCAGAGAAATGCGCGGTTATTACAAAATTCTCGCGAATCATCGGTTATTACTTTCACTTTCGCGCAATATTTATGCAACAGTTAAAAAAATAATAATATTAAATAAGAAAATTACGATTGAAAATCTGTAGCACGTTCTATTTGACCTGTTTCGCGGCAGTTTAAATGCCAGTGGCGTAGTCTTTTACCCCCATGAAATTTTATCTTCTCAGCTTACCGACGAACCAAATACGTTATATAACGTAAACATATATACTCTCGGACATCGTAGTACAACATAGTGTAGGTATAGTGTAAGAAACGATTCTGAGTATGCGACAAACTCGAACGCAATGGAATTTTCGATGCTCAAATATAGATTGTATGACCTTTAAATCGAAGGCGCGGGTTTCGCGCTCAACAGCGCTGACGCGTTGAAATATTTTTAGAATGACAATCATACTAGACACCTGGTGCCGTGTATGACGTCCGAGAAACAATAATAAGAGAATTCCACTAGGGAGCTTCGGATGCCTAGGGACGTCTGAGATGAATCAGAAACGTTTCCGTTTTATCACAACATCCTATATTGATGACGTCAAGGACCGGTTGTTGCGCAACGAAATTATCTATGGTTGATCATCGATTGTAAAAAATTGTAAATGTTAATCTATGTTAGATTTATAAGAAAAAATAATAATTTATTATAAGCTGCATTGCAGCATAAGTGGTCGGTTGCGAAAGCGTCTAGAGAAAATAATTGGTATTGCGTTGCACTAATTTCGTTAGAACAATGCTCAAGTGTTTATGTTAGAAGCCTCATTTTTGACACAATGAGCCTAATTAAAAGTTATTTATTAAGAAAATATTATTGCTTAAAAAATCACACATTTAAAATCATAATCTATTATAGATATTTTCTCCTTGTTATTTTTATATAATATACTATTAAAATATAAGTTATACATTTTAACATTCCATGTAATGCATCTATGTTTTCATATTTTTCTTTCAAGATTATGAAATACTTCTATAATGCATTACACGAAACATCCAATTATGACAAGTGCTTCAGATAGAATGTTGCATTTGCTACAACTGACTATATCGCAATTTTGGCTGTGCCGCAATTGTAGCGCATTCAGAAGTTCCCAACGTTTTTTATGGTGTATATATTGCATATATAGATACAGTGAAAGGTCTAATATGAAATATATAAATATTATAATTAATTCGATTAATATAGTATTAAAATAAAATCAGAAATGCTCTTTGAAATATTTGCGCAGAAAGGACCATTATAGAAAAGCCTTTGTTCGATTGATTCGACATTATTAGAGGCGAATCGGGAACAATGTGGGGAGAAATGTTATTTTATTTTCTATCTGAAGAAGAAACACAGTTTTTGACACGTGAGATTTAAGATTAATCGGAAAAACCAATGGGTGGGTCGGCGGTCAAGAGGATTTGTATTGTGTTCTTACAATGAAAATGCTTTATCAAATATGATTTACTTGGTAAGAATTGATTGATTAAATTGTGTTTTTAGAATACTTGTAAAAGTATTGTCAGTTCTATTTTATTACTAGTGAAAATTAACTTATAAAAAAAGATCATATTTAAAATATGTTACATAAAAAAAATATAAATCGGTAATTTATAATGCCGATGTATATTTTTAAGATTAAGGAAGCATTCGAATGGGAATGTGAGATATTTAAATAAAACTATAAAATGGAGTATTTCGTAAAATTTGTTCTTTTAATTTGGCATACAAATAGCAATGAAAATAGTTTATGTTGTTTATTGCTTTTTTATCTGGCATAAAAATAGCAGTAACAAGGATTATGAAAAAAAATTGATTAGTATTTTATATTTGGGTGCAACAATTCAAGTGCACCTCAGTAAATTTTATATTGTAATAAATATGACATTCAGTTTAATTTACTTAAGCATTTGAAGACTTAAATAGGTTTCTTTATAAAAAATCTAACCCAGTCGAAAAAAAACTAAGATTGTAGAACTAAAATTAAAACGTTTTCTTAGTATATGTTAAAGAATTTAATGAGTTAAACCTAGTCGACTGTATAAATGTAGTTAAATAAGTAAATATGTTAAATAATTAAACACCAGAGAAAAAAAAATTATTGATTTTAATTTGCGATCTTTATATGTACATAAAAAAATGTTTACGCATTCTAAAGGTCGTTGTCATTGTTACAGTAAACTTTCGCAAAACAAAGTATATATATATTACTCACAATGTATCATTTTATATATATATATATATATATATAAAGGTAAATTAATACTCGCCTTTATATTATGCTTAATAGCAAAAGTTACCTTTCATTACGTATTCGTCTATAACACAATTTGTAATGTTTATTTAAAATAAAAATACTCTAACGTACCAAGTTAAATTCCATTGTATAACGTTCCATCGGAACGTTTTCGAGCAGAAAATTGGTACGGTATACGTGAGGCACGAAAAGCGAAGCGAATTGTCCATTTTCTTTACAGCACGTAAAAGCGTAGCGGTCAAAAAGAAATTTGTTTCCAAAGTTTTCAAAAGAGACGAAAGCCAAAAAATACAATAACAAACACGCATCTCCTTATCCATTTGTCGCTAATTTCATTAACGCCCTGCCGTTTTCTATCTTTTTTTATGTTCTCAAACTTCCTCCACGACACGACGTTGTATAAAAAGGGTCGTACATTGGTAAAGATTAATTTTTTTTAAATAATCCCGTCCGACCTAAAGTTCATTTAGCGACCCACGGGATTGCCGGAGCGGGGCCAAAGAGGCCATTCGGGAACCTTTTCACCGGGACTAAATGGGGCCCTCACTAAAAACAAACGACCAATCCGCATATCTCAACAGCGGTGTAATGTAAGCGAGGTGGACATTTTTTTCGACATCCACAAAAACCCTCCAGACACAGCAAAACGCTCGAAAAAATAACAAGGCCTTTTCTTGATGGTTTAATACATATTTTGCTAGACTAATTCGATGAAAAAACTAGACAGAGAAGTAGCAAATCTTATTTACATTTACACCAATGTGTGTATAACTATAATAAATTAAAATAATAATAAACTCAATGTATTAAAATGCAACTATAGCTCGGCATAATTTACAAAACTTAAGGACTGGGCGACATTTGAAGGCTGCTGAAGATGTGAGTTAATCAATCATCCGTGAGTTTTAAATTGATGACCTATGAATTCCACATCAGTTGCCAGCTGCAAATTAAATGGATCGTATTTCAACGCCCGAACAAATATATTTTTTGCATAAAAGATAGGAAGTTTATAATATTAAGACAGTATGAAAAATTCCTTTAAAGCGCATATAAAATATTTCTATATATTTATTAGAATACACATATAGTTTATCGTGTATAATAAACTACATTATGACACAAACATCAGATTAAAAAAATGTGAATTAATCAAGCACCCGCCATACAATTCGGACCTTGCTCATTTTCACTTATTTATTTTATTAAATTTTTAATTATTGAATTATTTATAATTTTATAGAGATTAAAACTCAATTGAGTATATTTAACTATTAAATAGCTTTTCTACTATATTAATATTATTTACAGTGTTGCTGCTGTACATAATGCGAATAATAAATGATTAAAGTTTCATGAAAATGCTCCAGGCAACTTTGAATGACAGCTAAAATAAAAAAGTTTATTAACGAACTCCATCGCAGAAACTTTCCACAAAGCAATATTTTACATAAATATTATTTTTTATGTTGCACGTCATACACGTGTTCTCGCTTTTTGTTTCAATAACCAATTGGAAAATAAATCAATCGTGCATTCGTTTGTACCTGTGTTTTTTTATAAATTAGAAACAAAACACGTACTTGAGTTCTGTTATAAATTATAATCAAACATTGTTACACAACCACAATAATGACACAATAATAACAAAAGCGTTTAGTTCTATAATCGAGTTTGTAAATAGAGAAATTCGTCTAGAATCTCAGTTGCAAAAATTAGATAAAAATAATAATGCACTCTAACCAGTGATTAGCAAACGTTAAAGATCTCATTAAGCGCTCATTACTTAATTTACATTGTAGTACGAAAAATTTTCGGAAAGAAAATAAAGGCTAATACAAATAGAAGCGTATTACAATAATTGGCAACTGTGTGACTTAATATCGTTTAAGATTGTTTCTTCTGTGTGAACATTATAAAAAATGAAAAATAGTATATTTAATTTTAAACAGGAAGAAATGACACTTGTCATAATTAATAAAGGCTATTAATTATTACTGATGAATTATGATGTTAAAATAAAAAAACTTGCAAGCTCAATAAATGTGTTGAATAAAATATTTTATATTATTCTGAAAATAAAATTGCTAAGTATTATTTCTGGACTTTTTACGGTAAAAGTTTCAGGTCAAATTTTAACGTCTGCTGCAATTTCCAAATATGTTTCGCGGGCGTACTTGTTACATTTACACGAAGAGGGCGTAAATCTTTGAGTCGGCGAATTAAAAGTGAAGGGTCCAAAAGGAAAAAAAACGAGTTGATGAATTATAGGGCGACGTAATAACGGTAAAGGACGACTCTCGACTTCCGTAATCCCTGCGGGAATCGCCCGGTCCGCGCTCAGGCAAGTTTGACTTTATAAAAATATATATATTAAATTTTATTGCCGATCCGGGACATGACGCGAATATTGATTGTCGGTGGGGTTAGAACGCAAATAAGAAAGTAAAAAATATATCGCCCACGAAATGGACCGACATAAAAATCCAAAGTGCCTGACCGGGATTCGGATGAATATTTGTGAATCTGGTTCAGGACACGCACTGCAAGATTTATATATGTGCTTAGATTTCGAGAAAATAAAAATCCATTTGCTTGATGATAATATACTTTGAATTGTAAAATATAGATTATCGGAATATATGTAAAGTAAAGCTATATTACACTGTGATGCCTAACTTATTTAAAACATATTGTTTTTATTTTTTATGTCAGTAGAGAATTAAAATGTGTTTGTTGGTTGATTTAATTCATTCAATGGTTAGGCTAAACTAAAATATAAACCAGAAATTAAACATGGACGAAGCATGGTATGAAAGTTAGTATTATATAATATAAATATGGAATGTTTGCATATTTTCATAGCAGAGTAAGAGAAATTAAATCTAGTTATATATTTATTTATAATCTGGAAAATTAAGGTCTACAAGTTAAAGTCATTATGATGGCTTTATCTTGTAGAATTTATTAATGTAATTTTTATAATTCAATAAATGACTTATCTTTATTATTATAATTTGTACCTCAGCGTAGATGGAAAATATGAAGTATCAAACAAACATCAATTGGAATTTATAATAAAATCAACAAATTCTGATTTAAATCATAGCTCGCCTCAACAACAACCTTATTTAATTAAAACACGCCAGAACGTCAAAATAACCCTTGCGTCATCGTAAAAGGTGGAACGTTAATAAATTAATTAGTTTCAATATGATTTTCGTTCAGTTCGTATGAATTTTTGATTTGCGATTCGCAAATGGAAAGGCGGCGCGAGCGAGCGCTGTTACGATTTAACCAGTTCTTCTCAATTATTAATTATTAAACGGGCGAATTGAGTTAGAGCGGGTGGACGTTTAAAAATGAACGAAATCGATCAGAACGGTGGGTTTTGCGCCACGTGTCAACACGTGAAAAACGCCACGTGATGAATGAGCGAACGCGGCCGCTTTGTCTTTCGGATGAGGGATAGATATAATTTCGTCGATTTGACAGTTTATTTGTGGAGTGGGAAAGCCACGATAAAAGGATTCTGACGAATTTGTGCGTGTGTATCGAATACGAAAACTTCATAGACATTTATCATTGTTTTGAATGGGTGTTAATAATTCATTGTCAACCGTCTAATGGACTCATTTATTAGTATTCTATGATTAAGTTCATTCTATATAAAACTTCATTTGCATAGCTATATTAAATTTTGATCGATATGTAAGCAATGTTGTGAATCTTAACTCGAGTTTAAATAGCAAAATAATAGAAAATATAAATTCGAATACCTATTCTAAAAAAGTATTTTACTCTAAAACGACAAGTTAATTATGAAAAAGTGTTCCAAAAAAGATTGTTATGAAACAATACAAAACGCTTTAAGATAATTATTTTTAAATATTAAAAATAGGTAAGTCTGATTAGAATTGCTAATTATAAATACATTATATTATATTTAGATCGTAATTAACTGTATTGAACGGACTAAATCTTATTTAAAATATTTTTAGAAATTAGGTGTTGAAACCGAATTTAAATTATAGAATTAAAATAGTAAATTAAAGTACTTAATGCCTAGTTTTTTCTTTCAATTATAGCAAATGTACAAGTAAATTTGCACCAAACTATATTTGCGTTAACACAGTCAGTTCAAGAGCTATCCATTTCATCATAATTCATAATTGAGAAAGAGATGGCAAGTATGAGTTCAGGCCCTTACTATTAGCTCTAAAGCTCGCGATATGTTTAATATACTTATCATTACTCTGATTGATTCAAGTTATATTTTTGCTACTATAAATATAGTTTCACTAACTGTTTCACTGATCTGTATAAATTTTTACTAATATACGAGTATATATATTTTTACAAACGAAAACATAATTTAACTCATAGGTGCTAGTGAAATAACACGCTGCTCAAAAATGTCTATAAAATTAAAAATAACAGTGGCGCAACGTCCATTTGCTGCTCAAACCCAAACCTAACCTCAACAAACTAGCATTATAAAAGTTATAATAAAGTATAGTTATTTTAGAACTTGCACTAGGTCAAATTGGGTTTGTTAAATTCGTTTTGGTTAGGTTTGTGTTCTAACAGCAAATGGTCGTTTCGCAACTGTTATGTTGAAAGGTATACTTTTACTAGTATAAATATAATATCACTAGTTACACATGTGAAACTGTATTTATTCGATGTGCAGGTGTTTCAGTACATATAGGTTCAGAAAATTTTGGCCTTAACAGATGATGTATCGCCTTAAACTATTTTTAAAACGAAATTCGCTATTGGTTTACTAGATTTTAAGTTGCATTCACGATGTATAGAAAATGGTATAATATTACTATTTTTAGTGCTTTTACCCAGGCCTGCCGAGATAGTGGGAGGGAGAGGGGACATATCCCGGGCTCGTTCTTCTTGAGGGGCTTGACTATTGAAAAAATCATAGCAAGAATATATGTAAAAAAAAGTAAAAACCGACCTCAAATAATGAATCTGAAATACATTTTACATTATTTCAGGTATAAGTTCCTTTAGCTCTTTTTATACATACAATAAATAAAAGGAACAGAACATTGCCTTCAAAAGCACAAAATTTCTAGGTAGTACTTTCACAATAATTATTATTATTAAAAGGGACAGATTGTAGTTTTTGTCGCAGCTCCATTTGTATTAAAATTTGTTTGCAAATTATTAACGACTTTATTGCTTTTTGAACGTTTAAAAAATATTAAACATGAGAGGAAATGTTCAACGAATGTAAATTAGTAGCAGTAAATTTAGGTAACCACCTGAATTTTATAAATTTTACTTTTAATAATTTAACAACTGGATTTAATGCAGCAAAATAAATAAATAGCACATATAGTTTCATGTTGTTATTCCTAAAATAAAATATAGAAAAAACAGTCCCAAATCTACCCCTAAAATATTTTTGAAAATATGTTATTTCAGTAAAATCGTATCGGAATACATAGTCGAAATTATGCGAAAATATAAATTATCTGGCAGGCAATAATATACATATATTATATACTTTATTTATTTACATCCGATGTTACAGTGTATGTGTATTTTTATTTTAAAATTATATTTTCATTAGTTAAGTCTAAATACATTTTCACCAGTAGATATATATTTAAAACTAGCGAAAATATAATTTAACAGATAGGCTATATGTGCGACGGCACGATTTTATTGCTTTTGACGTGGATTTTTGACTTCTGAGAAGGGATAATTGTTTTTTCCGCTCTTCTATTGGGCTAAATTCGGTTTAGATGTGCTTTATTCGACTTTTCACTCGTAATAATGTTATAAAAAGTCTAAATATAAACGCTTGATAATCGAGCGTTTTCACTGCGATGGAATAATTTTATTGCATTTGCTCTGGACTGGAAATTCACTACATGGCAACACTGAGCAGCAAAGAAAACACGACTGATTATCAGGTCAATATTATGAGTAAATATTTTTAATAATCTTTAATACCAAATTAAAATATTTAGTATGTCGGAACGGTGACTAATTTTTTATATTTATTTGTAGCATAGAAAGGGTTTACTCGTACCTATTATTATTTATTCAATAAAATATATTACGATGTTAAAAAATATATAAAATGCCATTTTTGTCATGAGGCCCAAACAAATTCTAAGACTTTTTACTATTAAAACTGAACCATCAGTGAATTTCTAAACCAATAATTTAGTCAATATCATATTTAAAAAAAAATTCATAACAGGAGCATTTTTTCATTGCACATACTATTAGCGTATTTCACGAAAATTTTGGGTTAACTGCAATAATCTTCACTATTGCTTTCATGAGATAAGAGTGCAAATTTTAGTCACTTCCTAAAGTTTTTAAATAATGTGTGATATCATTTAATATTGGTACTTAAAAAGTTCTCTTTTTATATTTAGCATTTAAAGGACATTTCGAAATTTTTGATTGTGAGGTTTTAAGCTAATTGAGAATATATATAATTTTGTTAAAAATACATAAAAGAATATTTTTTGGTTGTTGTAGAACCCAATTTTAAAATATTAGAGCTGTCTTTTGTGTTCATATCAATGTTTCAAAAGTTAATTGCCCACATAAAAAATTAAACATATAAAAGTGTACTTCTATTTCTTTGACATTATTTTTTATAAGTAAATATGTATATATTAATGTATACGCTAATAAAATTAGGCGTTGCAGCAGTATACGAGATTACATTTAAAGTTGATAAATTAAAAAAAATAACTGGCAGGCTCCAATACAATACACAATAAACGTATTATGTGTATAATAAACGACACTAAAGATAAAAAAAACATTGAGGCTAGTAAGCCTTTGTGTTTTTTTCATCAAATAGTATATAAGCACAAAGAGCATATTTTCCTTTAGTCACGTGACAAATAATAGAAATTATTGCGGTCCGTGTTCGCAGTCCGAAAATAGCTCATGGCGGAATTACAACAATCTGGGAAAAATGAATGACCAGCGATAACTTCGCACATACCTTTCGTCTTTCTCTATCTTTGTTAGCACATTACACTCGATTTCCGCAGTTATATTTTATGAAAAAGCTCCAGGCGGACACGTTCAGTGCCCAAAAACGGCATTGTATCATGAAGTGTTTAAGATATTAGGGTATATTTTATATATAATACATTCATAATAAAAAAAATAATATTAGCTGTACTATGATGTACGTTATTAAATATTAAAATATATACACGTATTCGTTATTTATTTTAAAATATAAGAACAGACAGCTAATATTTATTTTGCCTGAATTCCGCTTTTCCGATCCGGATTACTCCGGATTAACTGCGGTTTCCGAAGTATCGGAAGCTTACTGAATGATTCGTACGTTGGATATGTATTGTATTCTGATTTAAAAAAATCAAATATTTACTTAAATAGTGTAAATAGAATTCTTAATCAGCATTTCGACGTAGTTTGTAAAAAAATATTTGTGTAGATTGAGTAAATTTTATTCGAGTATTCCTAATGCAACGAGCATCTTACTGAAAACTCATATATTATTCAAATCATGGGCTTTCAACTTAAAGATCGAATCTATGTTCCTTAAATAAAATATACGATCGCAAAAATTCTCATTGGATTAAATCGTATCTATTTTTGTATACTATTACATATCTAAATAATTTAATTTTTCAGCATATTATAATTTTTTGCCAACATAAATAATAATATTTTATTTATGTCATAATTTTAAATAAATAGCTATAGCTGTATATTTTAAAATATAATGTAAACATAAAACGTAAGTACACAATATATCAAAACATATTTACAATAATTAAAATTTTATATATATTTAAATGTATTAAACCGTATGCTTCATTATCCTTTAATAAACATATAAAAGTTTTTTTTATTATATATAAATCATGTACATTTACTTGTATTTATATATTTTTATTAAATATCAAGCAGCTCTACAAAGATCTATTGATCCAAAGTTTACTATAAAAGCTAACTAAATATTTCTATGTAAACCAAAATATGTTCAAAGTTTGATACATGTAATACTTTGGTGGTTTATCTCGTCTCAAAAACTCTCTGGGTATATGCCCATTCAAAATAAGTACTACAATATAAACGCACTAACTCATCAAGTTCGTTGCGTTGAAACTTATTTTGTGGGAAACCACAAATTCAATTTCGCGATTTAACTTGAAATTTCTCCGTGATTAAGGCAATAGTCTGATTGGCGAGGGCGCAAAACAAATGTTGAGCAGCGCTTGAAACAATCTCTGTCGTTTTTAATTAAAATTTTGCAACAAAATCACTCGGAAACTATGCAGTAGCAACGGGGAAGTTTCGCAGTTGATGGTTTCTTTCAATTAGCTTGTTTCATAACTGTAATGAATTGCCAGCTGAGCCCTGGCATCGGAAGCGCGTTTTCTCCAAGGAGCAATTACCATCAAGGTATGTATTGAAACTTTGCTGGCGTAATCCCACAGACAGGTGCAACGTTTTGGAGCTGGGTTTGCTTCAAAGCGCGTGAATTAGCTACACTTAGACAACCCTTTCATCGACCCACCCCATAATTTACCAAATCTCCCGCTCCCACCCGCATCCGGTGAACTCTCGAATTCTCAACAGGTATTGTATTGTGTTGTATTGTATACTGACTCGGTATCAATAAAAGTTATGTGTTTTAATTAATACCTGCCTTACAGCTACCTGCGTTCCACTTTACTTATTACGGGACTTGTGCCTATTTGAATTGTCAAACTTTTAACTCAGAAACTTTGACAAACTTCATTTAACGCTTGACAAACTTATAATGACACCTCTATCACTGACATGTGTGTTAATGCGTTCTGTCAATTCATGTTAATTACTTAAATATGACATACATCCTATTATATTCAAATAATAAAATAAATATCGCAAAATCATTAAAATACTTCTTAGCTTTAGTTTATAATATTACTCAACACAAGATTAATTATCTTTTGTATTATTAGAGATTTTTATATTAGGTCATGTATTGAAGTAAATAATAAATTTGGTGACAGATGAAGGTCTTTCAAACCACATATTGCAACTCACGGTCATTTTTAATCATTTAATGAAATAGTAACAACTAATAAAACACGGGTTGAACCACTATATATTTTCAATTTTCTAATAAAAATTCTATCCTGGGAATGTTTTAAATTTTTTGGATAACTATTGTATGTATATATGTACTATTATATAAATAATAAGTCTTAAAGAAAATATTAAATTTTTTAATTAAATATTAACTTATTTTTAAGTGACTTAGTCAGTATTTCGAAATATAGAATTAAGTTTTAAAGTTAATTTTGGTTCAAATTGGGCTATTGAATTTTATATTTTTTGTGAGAGTTCAAAATTGTTGATTTGTTATTAAATAAAAAATATTTTTAGTATGGCTACTGCTAAGAAACGTACGATGAAACGTTGGTTCCAAAAAATTGGTGCTGGAGACGAGAGCCTTAAAGAGGAATAAGTTCATAGGCGTCCTTCTTCATTTGATAATAATCAATTAAAGGCATTAGTTATATTAAAATCACGCATTATTCAAGAGCTTGCAAAAAATAAGCTGCTAGTTATGGACCGCTTAAAAAACAAGAATCACTAATCTGAAGTTTGTTCTGAGCTTCTTTTAAAATTGGTGCTATTTAACAAAGAATTATTTTAAGAAATATGTGCATTTAAATAAATACTGTGTTTCATAAAACAAATTGTTTGTAAGGTAAATCTTGGAAAAAGGATTCGTTGCAGAGAGTTTATAATTTATAAGGTGTTCACTTTTTTAACCAATGTCCAAAATACAGTGTAAACAGTAATGCACAAACAATTCGTTTTATGGAACAATTATTTTATATATTGCTCATAAAATTGTATTTTTCTAAAATAAACGATCCATATATTATTCATATTGTTATATATTTTCATGATTTACACAATATTTATTAAATAAAATATTAAAGAAAACGTGTAGTGATGATTAGTTGCTAATGAAAAATATAAAAGTTTTAAGATTTTCTAACCCTAAAGGGTGTGACTTTGCAGGCAAAAAGACGCCTTTGGAAACTAGTAATAATTTATTAGTTAATATTAAACATTGCGACAAACTATGACGGGCGAGAATGTTATTCTCCGAGTGGTGGTGGAGAAGCTGGCGGAGGGATAATATCAGTGAAAAGTTTTCAGAGGTCTTGTAGTTGTGCACATACATATAGTTTTGCAATCACAACCATGCAGTGACCATCTAGTCAATTTTTGCACTCGTTATTTCAACAGAGTGAAATTTGCTTAATGGATATCTTTGAATTGTGCAACAGAAATATTTTGCTTTTCGGTGCTTTTTGTCTTACGGTAATATATTGTTTCCCGTGACTGTTTCGCAACAAAGAAATATTCTTAACAATTATGTGAAATTCTTTTTTCTTATAAAGTAGACCCCTCCAATAACACGGTAAATATTGGGTGCATATAGTTGGGGGACTAGAAAATACGTATGAATCAGGCGTGTGTGATGAGATATTCTCTCTTTAGCTCGCTCTCACATAAATTAACGGGCATCCAAATATCACGTCCCCAATTTACCGTGTTATTGGGGGAAGGGTCTACTGTATTAACAAATTATACCTTCTTCAAATTAATGGATATTAATATATATATTTAATAAATAAAAGGTAGTTTGCAAAAGCCTTTTTTAGAGTCACATAAAAGTGGGTCGTAAGATTTTTCAGGGTAATATGACAACAAAAAGTTTTTGAACCAGTGTATTAGACTTAATCATGTAATTTTAAAATAAGTATTATTTTAATTTACTACCGTTTTAAACAATAAATGCGGTACTGATTTTTACTGAATATTTAATAAATATTAAATAGACAACTTTATAATATAAATTAGAATTCCACCTCTTAGAGCATCCTAAATTCACTACAATCGAGCTGATTGAGCCTATACATGCTATTCGATCACGAGGCAATTGCGCCCCTGGTTACGTTCGAAATAATGGCATTATACGTTCGACGCGCACCGCGCCAGGGCCGCACTCGGGGTACAAGCTGCCGCTCCGAGTACACACAGAGTCGCAGTCGGTGTTTGAAGAGCGGCTAATGGATTAAGCGCAAGTACACTTTGATATCCTTCAGCGCCGAATTTAATACTTTACCTTTGTGAACGCAACTTTGCAAAGGTAACGTAGAATAAATATTTTCGTTAATTCGACGCGGATAAAATTAAACCGAGATACGTCGCCGGCGGGCCTACTATCCACTTACATTATGTATACCGAGGTATGGGCACGCGCCCCCGGAATTATCATCGTTATCCCCTCTCGCATAAGTGTATGCGGATACAAATACATATAAAAAGAAAAAGCAAATTTCGTACCGAACGGCGTTTAGCAAGTTAAATAAGACTTTCAAAGGCATTCGCTTCTGGGTATATAACATTCAATGGTGGCAACAAAGGACTGTCGCGAGTATACATATATACCCAGTTGAGTGTATTGTGCCTAGTTTTTTTATTTATAAATAAACCTTTTTGATGTGGGCATTGTCAGATTCTTCTAAAGGGCAAGGTCGTTAAATTGGCATATTTATTAATTTGACATTTAAACTCCGTTTCAAGTTTACATAAATTATTTAAATAACATTTTTATCAATATATATTCCTTATTCCCTTACATATATCATCCTTTGTCTTTCTTATTCTTGAGCCACATAATAACATAACACAAATTATCCAATTGGTTATTTTCATAAAAATACAGTTTTTAATCCAAGTATTTATGTATAGAATTAGACTATTAAAATGAAAAATTACAATTTATTACTCAAAAATAATCCCTGGTTCATGTATGTTTAAGTTTATATCACTATTTTTTAAATTTTTATATTCTACAATATAAACAAACTAAATTTTACATACAAATAGTAAGCATGATAAATAGTACGCAAAATAGTTATATATAAAGAAGGTCATAGCAATCAAAATAAGCAACAATTAATACATTTACTTAATAATACTTCCAAAATTGAATTTATAAAATGTTCGAATAAGCCAGCTTCATTAAAAACATTTTTAACAAATATTCTGCTACTATATCCCAAATAATAGTTAGTGATAAGTAAAGAACCACTTTCTTATACTTTTACCTAAAACTTTAGTTAAAATTTTCCTCTTTATGTATTCTTACAATATTAGTAACACAGTCCTATATACACATACAAGTCTGTTTCAAACTAAATAGCCAAAAGCGCAAAACTTAATGGAACCACTACAAATTCGCTGATAAAACAAATTAAAGATTTACACAACCGTCTCATGTATAAAATGCAAAAGAACTCCCATCTAAAGTACCCAAAAAGTAGTTCGTAAGCGAAACAAAATAAGATAGGGACAAAATACCGTCACAAATACGATTGCGGAACCAATAAGGAATAAAAACAAACAATGAGATGACTCTTCAGAATCTAAATTAGTTTTTTATATGTTTGTACACATACAATGCGATTGCGAAAAGGTAAAAGAAGCGATCGGGTGGTATTACAGATTCAATTTCGAAAACCACTTTTATCGCCCGATTGTCTCGTCAGATTTCACTTTCGGGTCGCTGCACGAAATTAGCCTAGTATAGTACAGTGTGACCTACATAATTACTATATAATTATTATTCATGTACACACTGTATTTTATAAGTGTAATTAGGGTAAGTAAGCAATAAAAATAATCTAATGACGAAAATTAGTTCAGGAGCCCGGAATGAATAAACTCTGTAACCCCTTTTCAATTAATTTTACATTTTTAGAGCTTTTGGTTAATATTACTTTAATATTTAAATTTATGTATATTAGTTCAATATACACATACGTATGAAAGTATGTATTGAGGTATTTACTTCGATAGCCGTTGGTCGCGTTCACTTCCTTGTGAAATTCGATAGATATGTGAAACGCTTCTGGGTGTGTGCCAACTGAATAGTTTCAATAGAAATTTTTAACTTAGGTCTCGAATACCAATAACTGATACAAATAATAAAATTGTCATACACATTAAAATATGTACCGTTTTATATTAGTATATTTTACTTATATAATATGAAGTGAAATTTCCGGATTATCGCTGCAACAGTGAAGTTGCGTTAAATTCAACCAACAGAAAAGTAGCACATTAACCGATTTATATAGGAGCAAAAGAGTTTATTAAGTCATTGTAACCTAAAATAGTTAACTAATATATCCTTAAGGTCGTCGATATATTACATTACACTTTTGTCAATATGTGAGTAAGGCGGAGGCCGCTTGATTAAAGTATTTTAAAGCTTTTTTATAGTTTGCTTACATCTAACCTCCTGCCAGCATGTACATCGTTAACGCTGACCTTAAACGCTTTCATTTTTATACTCGCATTTTCTCGATACGACGTTGTTTTTCTTTTTACCTTATATACACTACAACAAATCTTAGACACATTTCCTTGTCACTCGTTGTCGCAAGGCTTTTTCAAATTTTATAGCGTGCTCTTCGATTGGAAGCCGGAGCTTAAGGACCTCTGTTTTGCGATCGCCGATCCGAAATTGAGATAGGACCCGTGAGGATCCATGTAACGATCAGTTTATTCGCAACGAGGCGATTGCGAACGAACCGAAAAAAGGAGGATATCGCACACAATCGAGATCGTTGATAAAATACAGCACGTAAATGACACTGCTTTCCTGGATTTTTTGCTGATAAAAAAAAACTTTCACGTGAATTTATGACAGCGTGTTTTTAAACTATTCCCAAAAGATGCGTTTAGTCTTAACGTTAGTTGAATATACATATATGTATATATAATTTAGTATATGCATAAGTATATATTAAATCTAATTGAGTCTAAGCATTTAATGCCAGTTTAGATTAGATAAGGGTTAGGTAAATATACAATATTTGAAAATATAATAATTGTACATTTAATTATTAAACAATATTTTTCCTTTTTCAAAGTCTTTAATCTGTTTCAAGAAATTCTGCGAAAGGAAAACTCCAAAAAAACATTAATTAAAATAATGTAAAACAAAGTATGACAAGGCGTCATTGGTTAGTTGCCATTTTTTTATGAATTTTTAAAAGTGATTTGTTGAAGGATTGACATTTAAAAAAATAATATTTTTATATTAAATCAACGTTAAATAAAAATAATAGTGCAATGTATTGTATGTAATTATTCTATTTATCATTTTTTTAAAGCATGTAGTTTATACGTCTTCAGTTTGAAGACTTAAAAAAATATTATTTTGATGAAACAAACATGATTTTTTACTAATATGGTGCTATTTGATGACACGTATAGCATCATCACAAAAAAAATACAACTACTACGTTTACGTATAACTTTTTTGTTCCTCTGTCCCGCGGCGTTACATCATACGCGCTTTAATGAGAACAGAATTATAAGAAAAGTGAAAGCGATATTCGTCGTCGGAGAAAGACAAGAGACCGAATAAAAAAATAAAGGATTTACACATGAAATACAATAATAAAGCACACACTACCGAAGAGAAAACAAACAGATATAAACGACGACGACAGAAATTGTATCATTCCGGTTATGAATGTGCGGTCACCGCGTGTTTGTGAATTAAATGATAAATCACAAAGGGCCCCAGTTCACTTTATTAACGCTGAAACGTGCGTCTGGTTAGACTCTGTAGGCTTTGTAATTATTTTTTTCAGGCACTATTATTATTTATCCGTAAAGGGTTTAAACGAACGCTTTCATCTTAACGAGCGCAAGGGATTAACACGACAAATTTTAACGAATTTTTCGGTTTACGTGAAGTATTTTCAATGGAAAGGGATTAGTTGAACGACAGGAATGTGGCTATGGTATTAAATCGAATCGAATATTGTATTTATGAGTATGTGTTATAAATGTTCATGTTGACCATGAGTCGGACATTACCCTTTACAACTGTAAGACCTTTAATTAAATACTATGAGACTAGGTGTCATATCTATACACAATTACTTTTTTCTTTGTATTCATTTCAGTCTATATAGTTGACGAGGAGCTCTATTAGAAAAACAAAATTTTCGTCTGATTTTCTTAGTATAAAAAGTGTCAAAATTATGTTGCTTATATTTCTTTATTTTATATTTTTATATTTTTTCAATATCCAACTTTTCAACTGTAGCATATAACACTTCGTGCCAATTTGAACAACGTGTACATAGCGCAATATATAGCAAAAAGTTGGTTTGCTGGCAGTAGCTATTTTACACTTGACCATATATGATGAAATATTTTTATTATTAGAAAGGATATAAAAAATACTAAGATGTTTGTTTCTAAAAGATATCAAATCAAATAAAATCAGGACTTAACGAAATAAATTTATAATTCCGAATATCCTGCAAATATGATTTAAAAACATAAAGAAAAGAGTTATGTTTTCTTCTATTTGCATATTATAGTATATTGTTTGTTTAATTTTTATATAGTAATATGGTTATTTTATATACTTATATAAAAAAAAATAGTGGGGAAATTTCGTATTTAACTAACTTATGTGAGTATTTCAGATTATTTATAGCATTTTTAAAAATCTATCTTTAATTTAAATATTTTTATTAACTATTACTTCAAAGTGTATTTGATATAATTTTACATTTGTATGTATAAATAAACGTAAAGCGTTGAAAAACTGTATTGTGCATTTAAGAAATATTTATTGATAATGCTCATATATTGATTCTATATTACTAGATATATAACGACAAATTATTAAAATTTTAATTACTAAATAAAATCTGTATCTCGCTATATTATAAAATTTAATATATATTTTGAAGCATCTAAAAAAACCATTGTGTTGAAATGATTTTTTTAACTACTTCTCGTGACTCAACGTCATTAATGTTTAAAGTAGTATAATCCAAGGGCGGATTTTCTTTATGAATAGTGCTTGTCTACAACTGGCATTTTTGAGTAGAATTTCTGCCTTAGTTTCAACAACCTTAAAGTATTTGTGAAAGGAAGCTCTTACACGAAACAACGAAACAGTCGGAATTATACAATTAAGATGAGTTTGTTACGACCAGCACGATAGACGAGTGGTATAAGTCTCTTAATATTGACCTGAAAGACCTGAATTCAAATATTATATGCACCTTAGTGGTTTTTTTACAATTTCAACCGTGACTAAGAGATCGGAATTAGTAACTACATGACGATTCAGTTCGAGTTTATTATGTTGGCAGCACTGTAAATCTGACAGCTGTCAATAATCACGCGTGTGTAAAGTGTCAAATGTTTTTCAAAAGCTATACTGCTCAAAGCGTAAACATTGTTTAATTGTTCTACGGAAATAACAAATCCATACGAACTGTGTATCGACATTTACAGGAAGATTATGGTAAATTTCATCGTCCTACTGTGCAAACACTTAGTGATATAAAATAAAAATACTAGATGCGTTGGAGATCGGGTAAGGTATGTGCATAATTGTGGCGCCCGTTCAGAATATTGCTGCTGTAAATAAAAGTGTGGCTGAAGACCAGGAACTGTTAATTCGTCGGCCTTCTCAGCTTTTGAGCTTTTTTATGACTCCATTTAGTGCATCTGGACTTACACATACACGCATATAAAATTCAGATAACGCAATAATTCAAGCACAGAGACTATGGACAGCGAAAAAATTATGCATATTGGGCGCTAGAGCAGCAGGAAGTTAATGTTGATTTTTCAAAGAAAATTTTCTTCTCTGATGAGGCATATTTCCACCTCTATGGGTATGGTAGAAAGCAAAATTGCTGCATATGGGGCAAGGGAAATCTTCATGTGATTCACGAGAGACCATTTCATGCCCAAAAAGTGACTGTTTGGTGCGCATTGTGGTCAGGCGGCGTCATTGCGCCTAATGTTTTATGAAAACAACACATAAGTAAAGATATGCACGTGAAAGACACGTGGTTTCAACAAGAGAGCGTAAGTTGGCACACAATTTGGTGACGTTAACTGTGTCTCAAAAACGTGCGATTTAAAGCCGTTGGATTTTTTTGTAAAGCTACGCCAAGAGTCGTGTCTACGCCGACAAACTTGAAATGTTGACGCACCTAAAATCAAACACCCGCCAAAATCATCCAAAATAACATCGAAATGATTGCCTGCTATAACAGGTCCGGAGGCGGCCATTTAATTTAAAAAAATTCTATAATTATTGAAAGTTGTGTTTTTTTTTTAGAAGTTTGGAAACAGAAATTGGATTAGCCATTATTATATAATTACAATATAATTCTGATCGATCATAACAGATTTGATTAAACTAGACTTTCATAATCGCATGAAAAAATATTAAGATGATTAACTAAAATCGAGTTAAATCTTTCATATTTGATATTGAATATTTTGTGATAATGTGCTATTTCAGCTCACAAAGAATGTATTGTATGTATTGAAAAAAAGTTAAACCTATTTATAATAAATTAATGACATTTTTAAATGTTTGTTTTTTGAATTGGCAACACTTTTTCCAGCGACAATTTGACAGCTGACAGCTGATTTCTGCTCAGTTTGGTTTGCCATTTCACTATGAATAGACTTACGCCAGAACAACGCTTGCAAATTTATTTCGAAAATCGTGGTTCAGTTTGCGAAACTTAGTGTGCTACGTCTATCTTACGGTCGACATAAACGTCCATCCGAGCAAGTAATTCGAATAACCATGGATCGTTTTCACACCACGCATACTCCAATTGATAATACACATCCGCAGAGACGTCGTACATTGCACATTGAATAAGTTGTTTCTACTGTGGATCGTAATATCGAGGAGAACCCGAATGAGCTGATTCGCCATCGTGTACAGCAATAATTGTAGCTGTGTCCATTCACTTGATGGAATATTTTGCGAAAAGATCTTGGTTTACGAGCTAACAAGATCCGGCTCGTGCAATAATTGAAGCCGCTTGACCATCGTGTGCGTCGTACGTTCGGTGAATGGGCCGAAAACGAGTTCTTTTTGATCCTCATTTTTACGACAAATTTTTGTTTAGCAATGAGTCTCATTTTTGGATTAATGACTACGTCAACAAGCAAAATGGCCGCATTTGGAGTAAAGAAAATCCAAAATCCATTATTGAAACGCCGTTATATTCACAAAAAGTCACTGTTTGGTGTGCTTTTCTTCAAAAATGATGCCGGCCAGAACGTTACAATCAAGAAAGAGCTCTATAGATCTATGATTACTGACTTTTTCGTTCCCCAATTAAATGGCATTGATGTGGAAGAGCTTTGGTTTCAACAATACGGCACGCCACAATCAATTTATTGAAGGAAACATTCGATGAGTTCAAAATTTCGTGTAATGGACCTGTATATTGGTCTCCAAGATCATGTGATTTAACACATTTGGATTATTTTCTCTAGTCGCTAGTCTACTTCGATAAACCAGAGACGATGGATGAATCGGAAGTCAACATTCGCCGCGTTATTGCAGATATACTGCCCTAGCTGCCCGAAAAAGTGGTCGAAAATTGGACTACTAGATTGCGTTTTATATTTTATTTTAACACTAATGGCATAAAATTATCTTTTCAATAAAGGCAATACCATGGCCATTACCAAGATTAGTATGTGTTTTATTTTATTATAAATTATTGGGTTAGTTTGCTAACGCGAAATAATTTTTAGTATTTTATTGTGATAATTTAACAATTTTTATTATTTGTAGTTACGTTGTATAAAAAAGTATATTATACATAATTTCATGTATATTTAAAAATAATATAATTTTACTAGTGTTATTTCTCACTGGGTAAGCTGTTAAATATCAGTCTTAAGGTCGCAATCGCGGCATGCCATTTAAAGTAAAGTTCTAAATACTAAAAAATATATACGAATATTTTTTAAGATTTATTTTTTCAGATAAAAAAATAATTTTTAATGAATTTTCACTCGAACCAAGCTCTTTTATAGAAAAAAAATCATCGAATTTTACTTCGAATAACTTTATTGAATTTGACATCACCTTGCAGTATTTAATTTTAATGTTATCAAAATTGTATTCTGAATAAGATGCAATCTCTATAAAAAATTTCATTATCAATATTTTTAATATTTATTTACTGAAAATACTGTGAATAGGCATTATTTCTATATCGGTTATCGTCATATAAACGTTTTACCATAAATAAAGTTTAATAAAATAATACTGAATGCCTCTGTTGATTTTATAACAAGGTAATGGCTTCGATCGTCGTTTATATACTTCATATGTAGAGCGATATATACGTTTTATTATGTAGAAACTTTGAGGCTTTCCTGGCGTCCAGGGGATTGCTACATATCTAAAGACCGTTTCCCACTGGCCTTGTGGATCATATGGCCTAGTAATATTTATAAATGAAGTACGTAATTATAATTTTCGACGAACCAAAAGTGCTGAATATTGTACTTTTAAGATATGTAATCTTGTTCCATTAATATTCAAAGTTACTTATCCTTTCTCTCTAGACTGACTCACGATTTTAATTTACAAATTACTCGAAGGAATACAGTACGTACGTACAAGATAATATTAACTTTATGGTAATGTTCACCGTGGGTCTCTCAACTCTCGTAACAATCATAAGTTCACCGCGACCGATTTTCGTGTTTTTGAGCTATAGCGTGTTTGTCGGCTGGAAGCCGAATCATATTAAACTTTGTACCCATTCTAGTGCCACAGCTGCTTCACTGTTACCACTGACAAAACTCGCTCGGCGCACTTTCGCTCCTAGCGAACCTTGAAACGCGTCTAAGGCCCACGGGCTCCGGTAATTATGGTACTACTACAACGCTTCTCAAACGTCCAATTTCGGCGTATACCGACCGATTATTCAATATCAATTTAGTGCAACTTTCGCCGTCATATTATATATACTATGTATCAGTACAACTGTATTATATATACTAGACTAAGTAGGAGTTATCAACTTACCACACAGACCGTTGCGAAACTCGAGCCGTCGTGAAAATGCCTTTTTGCACAAGTCGGCCACTTGACGAAATCCCCGCTCTGCTATGCAAGTAAGCACTAGACAATGGCAACTATGATTTGCATTCGAAGCACACAATTATACGGGATGCAGGTCGGAGAACTTCTTGGGGAGTAATAAAAAATATGAAAATTGACATGCACAAAGCAAGCACGAGGAAGCACTGTATGTAAAGAACGATCGAGGATCTGTTTCGAGGGGATGCTGCTTTGTAGACAGACGTTGGATAATTATATATAATTTTTATGATCCAACGTCTATCCACACACGACATTCACTTATGAAATGATTATGACACTACTCGAACGCCCATGCTGAATCATTCGTTTTTTTATTATTACATTCGAGCACACGTAAGAACGTTAACCATGACATGAATTAAAGGCAAACGCACTCATAGAGATGCTATTGAATTTTTGCATTTTTGTGTATTGTCTTTCTGGGACAAATTAAAAGTGGTTTCGAAACGTCGAATTTCGCAACGTGAAGACGAGCGTCCTACGGCGATAAGGTGAAACTCGGCATATAAATTAGTGTTAAACTCGGAGGTTTACACCTACAAATTCATTGAATAGCTATGCAATTAGTCATTTAATAACGAAAATAGTTTTGAATACCAATATATCCCAATAATAATTAATATAATATATTATACAATAATTAAAAAAAATCGCGTTTTAATAGTAATTTTAAGAAAACCTAAAAAATATTATCTTTATTTTATTTAATAATAAATGTAATTAAATATTCAAGTAAATCATTTGTTAAATAAAAATCTCAATACATTTTAAAATAAAGATTCAAACATACATGTCTATAAAATAATCTAAGCAAGTTTCTACTGGCGCATTTAAAATATGATATAATTAGACATTATTATTAGAATTTTTTTAAAGGATAAAAATGTTTATTTAAAATTAAAATTTAATTAGCACGAATAATGGTCTTATTGTTTTCAATAATAAATAATATTTATTATTTAGGTGAAATATATATTTATTTATTAACTAAATTAATTATACATAAATAATATTAGATTGGCCCACCTAAAAGTAGCCTTTATATCGTTTCAAAACATATTTTAAAAATAACCGAAAAACAAATAGATATTTAGATAGAAAATGTATTAATAAAATAATATGTATGACATTAATAAAACTGATTTTATTTTGAAAGTGAATAATGTATAAATAAAGGTATAACGACATAAGACTTGGCAATGCTATTTTCGCGCTTTGCGCTCAAAATCACTCGCTTTCCACTTGCCACCAGACACTATTTTTTAAAGATTTTTTGGAGCACAAAGCGCAAGTCAAAATTAGGGTAAAGGTTAGACATTTGACTAGCGCATTAATAAGTAGCCTTAAAAGCGCTCTTACACTAAATTAATAATTACTCAAAAATAAAATTTAAAATTTTAATGTAAAGTGTAATGAATTATTAAATAAGATAACTTCAATTAAATGTAAAATATTCTATAATTAATGGAATATATGTATACATATTTAACGAATCACCGAAAAACAATCACATTTAATCAATTAAATTTAAATAAAAAAATGTATTGCTGAACCGATATGTATTATTTAAACTAATTTTAATATAAAAGTTAATAATGTATTAAGATTTAAAAATTCGACTTGGGCATTTAAAAGTAGCCTTAAGCTCGCTTTTGAACGAATAAAATGAATATTTGAATATACATAATTTATTTGAATAGGCTAAGTTTTTTGTAGTTAAGATAAAAACACTATTTAAATTCTAGATTATATGCTTACATAATTAATAATAAATTTGCGCATTTAAAATTATCTCGATGACTATAGCAATATTTTATTTGAAAAAAAGAAAAGAATGTGTTTTTATTTATTGAGAAAATTCATTTTGTTAAAAAATAAAAGAAGGTATAATGATTTGAATATTTCACTGGTGCAATTAAAACGAGTATTGAAAAAAATAATTTAAACTATTGTAATTATTGTATAACACTGAAAATTATTTTCTTTAGGCAATTCGATTTAATGTTAATTTAACTGTATTTTTGTTGTACGTTCATTTTAAGTTATAATATATGTATGTATGTATATTTTTGTAGCAAAAACTCTTTAATAATAATGTAAAGTAATTTACAAGTTTATCTTTTCACAGCGCTATTAATGTCAGTTAGCACGTTCTTGTCGTTGATTCTCAGATAATGAATGTAAACGTACAAATTTTCACCAACACTTTTTAGCATAGATTTTCACTCATTTTTAACGAAAATAATTTACACGTCACAAAAGTATATGCAGCAATTCACTACGCATTGAAAAATATTAATTATTTTATTTCGAAATCTGGACGAATACTATTTTTATGGTGCGTTCGAAATGTCACGGTGACAACAAACAGCATGTGCGTTCGGAGCGTGTATGTGGGGGGCGTGATGTCAAAGAAGCGTGTTCGCGAGCACTCGTTTTCGTACCGACCGTCGTAAACAGAACGGATTGTGAGCGTACGCGTCCACGCGAACGTGCAGCCAGCGCCGTACTGGCTTCGGCGCGGGAGGCTGTACGCCAGCCGGAACTGTCACTGTACAGTCGCGCGGTGGCGGGAGGTCTGTTGAATTAATTAATTAGTTAATAGTTGATTTGATAATTAAATAGACGGTCGGATGTATTTTTGTGGATGTGAATATTGCATATTTGTTTTATTATGAGACCTTGCGTTTTTAATTACATTTGAATATTGATGAAAATAAATGAATTATAATATATGTATTTTTAAATATATATAATATTTACAGTGTGGGAGTTTGAATTATATTAAGCAATAAAACGTAAAAAGCCGTTTGCACAAGCTCTATAAAATCAGAGCATGTAGCATTGCTTAAATAATATAATGGCAAGCTAATGCATCATTCACAGAAAAAATATGCAATCGTGAATCTTAATCGTATTTTGCAAAGCAGTTTCAATAATGTTGATCCTCCTGAAGCCCTCGGTACTCGACTCATAAAGATAAATATCTAGAAATATTATATGGTCTAAGACTAATAACATTTTCGGATTTCAATCACAGATTCCATTCGATATTCCGATTCGGACAATCGATTCGTAGATTCAGCCGGAATGAAAACATACGAGAAAACTAAGACATATGATTGGCCGTCAACCATCTTTCGCTTTTCTAAGAGAAGTTCCTAACGACAGTGGTTCAACAAATATTTATAAATAATTTTGTCGACGGCTCTTTACATGTAAACTATGTCTAATTAGGGTCAAACTAGTCAGTTCTCAAAACACCTCTGAGGGTAAATCTCCCACTCTCTTAGTATAACAGATTTTAATATAAAGTTTATCTGGCAGATTCAGCTTGTTAAATTGAGGCATAAATTCAACATTATGTCGGAAATTCGCCTGGAAAACTATGACAATGCTGCTACATCATACGTGGTGTTAGATATATTTTTTAAATTTATTATAAGGATATAAAAAATAAAATAAATAGTGCAGCTAGAACGAAGAAAGTGAACGCTTTAATTTTTACGCGGTGATACTGTATATTAAAAACCATTCAAATAATAACCAGCTTTATCTTATAATATTTTTATTTAGCGATTATTCTGTGCCTACCTGTGAACCTGTACACCACTAGCAAATTTTATTTTTAAAAATAGTGCATGAAACATCCGAACAAATGTTTATTGGAGCATTCGTGCAGTAAATAAATACGGTTTCACTGATATTAACCAGTGAAATTATAAAACAATTGCTTTATACAACTGGCCTAAAAAATTTAATTAAACTGCAAGGAAAAATACACATTTACTGGAACAGTTGCAAAACGTTATTTTTCTGTTCAAACCTAAGCATAATTTTAACGAATTAACCAAATCCGATTCTGCTTAATAACAATTCTAAAACTAGTGATAATTTTAGAATTTTAGGTTAGGTTTGAATATAAACCAAAAATAGATGTTTCGCATATACAAATTAAGACATTTTGGAGCAATTAAAATATATTTTAGCTAGTAGAAATATGTATCTAAATATTATGTATATAAATATGTATCTTTAATATACAAATAGTATATTAAAGAAGCGCCATTTTTTTTAAATTTGATATTATAAATATGCAGTTTGGGCTTAAAGTATATATGTATATATATATTATTATTTGCCGTAGTCTTAAATGTTACAGAAGATCAGATTAATTTTACCGCACATTTTTTTTCAGAGCAACCATGACGTTTAAGACCGAGAAAGCTGCCGCTTCCCTCTTCTCGTTCAGCTGCGATGTCCGAAATTCAGACTATTCTGATCTTACTAGATTCTACAGAAGCAGACAAGACTACGAGGACATAAAGTATTTATAATATTTTATATATAATTACACAAATTGTACCCGATTAAAAATTGTTACACATAAATAATAATATATGTAGCTAAATATTTTTTGAACAGAATTTAGTCAGTCACAATGATTAATAACACTTTTTACGTTTATTTCATTAGGAGATGTTTTCAATAATAATACATTAGTTCACAAATTCTCTCTGCGGATAAAAGCAAATGTTAAAATAATTATAAAATATTTTTTTTAGTAGTGTAATAAAATCCGCTACTTTATTTGACTTTTCCTAACACGAAATGATCGCTACTTTAATATTTTTAGATTAATACAGAGTACTTTAAGTAAACTTTAATTTTTAGTAGCATTAACTGTACTTACTAAAATTTATGAACTATAGTATAATCTAAAATTGTGACGTTAAGTAAAAACGAGTATACATTATTTAATAATTAAAATTTAAAGTTTCACATGAGATTTCTAATTGAATTGTTACAGCTTTGAGTGGATTTCTGAACTAAATATTAATTCATTTTGTTTCTTCATTATATAAAAAAAAGAATAGTAGTACTATTAGTACATTAAATAGGTTTATATTGAACAAAATAGGATCCTTTGTATACTATCATGTTGCCATTTTATGTTATGACGGAATAAGGAAATTATATAGGTGCATACAAAGAATGCTACATATACATATTTTAATAAATTATTGTGTATAATGTAAAAGCATATTATAACAGTGAATTTTAAATTAAAAACATATTAATTCAAAAATCAATATCACAGCCTTCACTAATTACATCGACTATGGTTATTGGTTACGTACTGTCCGAGGACAAACGAGACGGCTGTACTACACCTCGTACAGCGTAGATGTATGGCGAATTTAATCCGGTTATAATTCAATATTCTATTGTTTATTAGCCAACTGCACAGACTAAGGGAATCTGTGGTAATTGGTCAGGAGGGCGAATGCCACAAGGATAATGAATGTTGCAAATTTGGTTAACAAATAACATTTCAGTACCACTTTTAATATTAATTAATAATTTGCATATGTAGGCATGTGATTTAGGTTGTAATTGCTACCCAACCTAAAGTACAATATAATCTATGATGGATAATTGGAAAGTAAAAAGAAAAATACTATAAAAACATGTTATTTTGTATTGAATTATATTTTTTGAGCACAATGGGATTTGAAATTGCAATAATAATATGCAGTCTTACAATCCATTATTTATCATGAAGGTCACTTATTCATACTTTAGATTTACTAAAAGTATTTCGCCAAATTTTATATGTTTCTAATGATATTACCATGAACAAAAAGTTAAATGATACTTTCTGAAATAAATTATCTTTAATAATCAACAGATAATTCAACGAACTTAACACTTACCAGTCTTACAAGTCTCAATCATTTTTAAGTTCAAGTTTGACTCGATGTTGACTTTTAACTATTATGAATAAAAACTTTTAAAATATCTTAACGTCAACCTTCTGCGAACCAATTACGGGACGGGTATATAATATATTATGTAGTAGTATCTATATATATGTACATATGAACATATATTTATATGTTTATTAGTACTCAATATAAATAGCGTAATTGTATACTCATTAACAATATTTATTGCTCGAAAAACAAAGCCTTTTCGAAGATAATGAAATAAACATTCTTTGTACATATTTAATATGAGACATAATTAATTTTCTCACAAGTCTGTCCTCTTCAAGGTGTACGTCCGAGAGAGTAGAAATTATTTTTTCATTTTACTTCATCACCATTATGTGCGAGAAAATTAAATAAAATACCCTTGAGCGTCCGTCGCTACGTTGAATATTCTTAAAAAAATGTTTCCACCTTGAGTTGGAAAAAACGAATTTATTTTTATAAATTATGGATAAAAGCACTTTTTAATATTGTGTCGTATTAAGAAGAGGTACGCCCACCCAGAAGTTGGGTTATCTCGGCATTTACCTCTTTCATTTCCTCTGTTAAGAGAGGCAGATGTTAGGATTCAGCGATATCAATCTTTGCACTCACAACTTTTGACTTTGATAAATGTATCACTTTATATTATATTATGATAATAAGGCGAGGTTTGTTTTTTAAAGTAAATCTCAAATGTGAGATTTGCGCCTTTATGCTCGTGATGTACGTATGTACGTAGGATTCGGGTTATGTTTTGTATGAAAGCGGTATTTTCTAAACAAAGCTCGAGGTATGTAGGATTGTTTGAATCGAAGGCTTTTAGCATACAGCATCAGGCCGGAAGTAGGGAATTGGCAAGACCGGAAGGGTTGATTTCAAAGGACGAAGTTTCTAGCAGACATATGATATTGTTCCGGTTTCATACCAATATGCAGCATTATGAACCAATGTACAATTTAGCGATTGCCGTTGTTACGCTATTCAATATGGTACTGAATTTTCATATTTTTTCAAGATTTTTTAAATAAAGATTTTAATTAATCTAGTGATGAAAGTGTTTTTGTAATTTCGACAATATGAAAGCAAAAACATATGAAATGAGCTCTAGACAATCCCACTCAATAAAGATATTGTTTTACTCACCTTTTTGCTCCACATAAAAATGGTATATCAAGCTTCAGTGCGTATTAAAAATGTGAGTGTTATAAATTTCGGTGTCAATGTCCAATTCATGTAAGTAAGAGGTTCATTAAATGATTCGTTTAATTTATGCTAAGGAAAATATTACAGTTAAAGTGCGAATTTTATCGTAAGCTTAAATATAAAATAAGTGACCTTAATGTCATAGAATAGAATAGATATTAAAAAAAAATATTTTTATTAATGAATCTATTAAAAAGAAAAATAGATTTTTAAGGATCTACTGCTAGTAATTATATGGTTACTAAAATAATAAGGGTGTCGAATAATAAGCTATACTTTTATAGCATAAAAATCAAGAAACTTGTTCTATGCTCATCAAATTAAATATCATTATCGGCACGACAAACCAAAATTGGTCTTCACTTACTTGAAGAATGTTCTTCGTCTCTTTTTGTCCTTCGCCAGGTTTCTTCAGTTATTGGCTTCAGCCACACTGACATTTTTTGTCAATCGTCCAACCACTGAAGCTTTGGTCTGCCGCCCTATACCTATCTTTCTAGAAAGATTTAAAAAAGAGTTAATGCGTCTTTAATATTATTTTTTAGACACATTAACGCTATGTATACTTCCTCCAGAGAGGGTTTAATACCACTTAATATATTTATTCGTGTCTCTTCGGAGTAGTAATTTTATTGTTCTAAGTTCATGTTTTTATCATTTATGTCATAATAAGTCATTGAAGTTCTCTACCCATCTATCTAAAATCCTTGATTTTTTTACTTGAGAAGGTTCCTTTTTTATTTTATACATGGAGTTGATTGGTTTAACTCTCTTTGAAATTGGTTAACTTTACAGTGAAAGAATCTACTGTTTTTGCTTACTCTGAGTTGTGCAATTTCGTTCAGTGTGTTTTATGCTTTGTCGTTTTTCTTTCATTTGGATTAACTTTTCAACAAATGCCCTTAAATGATTTCTTTGCTGCATTGTTTTATATTTCAAGCTTTTCTCTCTCGTTGCTCTTGAAATTCTGTCAGAATTAGCACGAGCCCTACAATTCGACCTGACGTTCACTAGATTGGATCAACGTTCACGTCGTCAATTTAGTTTCATTTCTATAATCATTTTCCATTTGCCTTTGTAGATATCAGTATGTAGAAAAATATAATTACCATTACATTGTGTAGACTATATGTGCTATTTTTTTAATATATTCATTTATTTAAATATTTTTTTTTATTATAATTATTTATTTTTTATTGTATTCATTTATTATAATTACTGTTGAAAAAATTGCAGGCTGTTTTAAATAGATCAATCCCAAAATAAATTGCTTTTATACATTATCTGGACTTAAGTTCTATGTTTCTTTTAAATATTTAGTAATGTAAATAAAAATAAGGTTATAAATTTATTTTTATTGGTGCTTGTTAGAGCTTTAAGGACTTCAACATTAATTTAATTATTTCGAAGTAATTTAAAATAAACGATAATTAAATTATTTCGCGGAATTCTAAAGAAAGAATTATAAATTAAATGTCGAAGGATCATATTGCGATAAAAATAATTATTTTATCACTTGAGTCGCTTCTAAATAAGAGTGTCGCACAAGCAATCGCACGAGCAATCAAAAACGAATAAGTATTTGAACATATTATATTTACGATCAACTGTGTTAAATCATGTAATAAAATGATAAATATAGAATATATTTGGCAATAATATAGGAATGTGCTATTATATATTATATATACACATATGTTATCTCTCAGATTGTATTGATTAATAAATATCTGTTTTATAAAAAATATTATTTTGTTAAAATAGTAGATTACACTTTGATATTAATGTAAAAAATTACATATTTTTTCATATAAAAAAACACACACATATATATATATATATATATATATATATATATATATATATATATATATATATATATATATATATATATATATATATATATATATATATATATATATATATAATGTGGCGTGCGGTCCATACATGTAGTAGATGCGGCGCATGCCTTTGAATTTTAAAACGATTTTAAAAATTAAATATGTTTATCATTTATAATTTTTTTAACTTAATTAATTATTAAACATAACCGTTCAGAATATCAGGAATAGACAACCATACAGAGGGAGCGGCTTAAGCCAACGTAGGGCTGGCTGGCTAGCTGTCTTGCTCAGTCGATACGCGTGCTCCATAAAACGCTTATCGGGAATTGAATTGGTCGCGCATGCGCACTAGAACTTAGCCGTTGCTCGTATTTACAGTCGCCCGTCATCAACCGTTCATGCGGTTGACGTTTTGAATCTATCTATTTTTCCGGCCTTTTGGTCTTCATGTCTCGCAGTGGGAGCTGTTGGCTTCTCATACCACAGGCCAGGTGTGAAATTTCTCGTACACTTTACATCCCGATGATCGTGTAAATACGAAAGGAATTTTTCAGAACCACTTTTTATATTAATTTTAATTTTATGAGGTTATTTAAATGTGATTATTAAAATTAACGGAAGTATTCAATTTCTTAATTACTTATTAATTTTCACCATACTGGCGACAAGAACTTCTGTAGAAAGATCATTTTCTACAATGAAAAGAATAAATGCATTCACTATAAATAGTCGAAGTAAGAATAGATTGCCAGCTCTTGCATTAATATCAATAGAAAAAAAAAATTAGACAAAAAAATTGGATGCAATAAATTATATTATGCGGTTATTGATGACTTTTGTAAGAAAAAGCGTAAAATAAAATTCATTTTTAAAAAATAAATACATAATATGTTCATAAAATAAAGAAAATAAATTTTAAAATATAGTTTTAGTTTCCCTCCCCTTGACCGCATGCCCTGTTTTGAATGTCACCGCACGCCACTGATATGATGCATAAAAATAAAATGATCATGTCATAAGTTTCGATTAAAATGTAATAAAATATCGTACACAATATAAAAATGTATTATTGTGGAATATAAAATATTGTATTATATATATACTTGTATAAATATATAAGAAAATGCGATTGTGATCTCATCAAAAGCAGCCTTTGAAATCTTGACCTTTATACCCTCATTGACCTAAGCAGGCGTATTGTTATTATTGAAAATTATTTTGCTATTGATATCAAGAATAAATATACCCGTTTTCTCTTTATCTCATACTTTTTTTAAATAGCAAAAGTGAGCTTAACGTTTATCCATATTATTTATTATCACCATTTATCAGTGTCATTCAGGAACTTTATCATAATATACTATATTTTATTTATCAAATATATATATATGTAAATATAATAATATACAAAAATACATATAGAGATAAAACCGATTCTATTTATGTTTAATGAGTTTTTAAAACTTTGTCAGGTAACTCATTAGAGCAACTAATATTGAAATATTTCGAAGTTAATATCACTCGGAAACGGTTTTATTGGGTTCAAAATTGAGTCATAATGAACTTTGTCGTTAATCGAAATTTTCAAAGCCTCGGGGGAAAATGTTAGATACTGAACACGTCCATAAAGCAATCTATGTATGTCATATTATATGTATGTTTAAAGTGGTAAAAATCCAATAAGCTGTTTTAAATTATTAATGTAATTTTTTAAATTGTTACATTATATTGTATAAAATTCGATCAAAAGTATGTTTGTTATTATAAATTTAAATTTACACACTGTGACTAAGAATAGTTCACACAATTCTTCAACGATTATTTCAATCACAATGGGCGATACTATTGAATGAATTGTTCTAGTTGCATTCCACGGTAATTGCGAATGCAGTCAAGAAAAATATATATGTCGTATTGCGTTCACAACTTGTTATTGTAATATATACATTAATACCATATCCAACGATTTTCGCAATAGTGAAAATTGAATTATATACCCACACTTTGTCGTCGTCGTGGTCGGGTTTCAAAGTAGATACCTTTAGACTAGATATAACAATTAGTCGGTAGTTGCATTTCTCGGTGCTCTCTAGCCTGTAATAATATACTGTGACTGTAGCGTGGCGGATCGTTTATATATATATATTATATTGATATTAGAATATATTTGATTATGCACAAACGCAAACTAGCTGAATATCTTACATGAATGCATTTAATTAAAATGCAATCAAATACCAAGTTTTGAGCTCGTTGGCGCGTTTTAAATAATATTTCCTTATTCTCTAGGTTTTTCTTAACGAAATTTTACTAATTTATATTGTAAATAATTGATTTGAAAATTAAAATAGACTTTTAATGATCGCTACAATCTTAAATATTTTTGATAAAGAAGTGTATCGAATATCACATATGAATACACAAAAAATATTATAAGTAAGAGCGATTATTTACTGCAAATATTTTAAAAATAATTTTTCAGGGAGCAGATAATAATTCACTAACTGCATTTAAAGCTGAGAATCGCATTTCAAAAATTGCTTAATAGTACTCGATACAGCTAGAAATATCAACCAATCTCATATATGTATGTATATTGTTTACCTCATTCAAGAGGTAGATATTTCATTATTATGCTAATATTCGAATGTTTTTCCTGAAAACGTAGATAGTAATTTTGTGCGGTAAAAGTATTTTTCCAAGACGAACGTACATATGTACGATGGATGTCATATTGGAATTCCAAAAAATATTTATTGCCATAAAAATATCAAACTCAATATATTGAAAGCAACATACAAGCAAAACAAGGATGCGTGCTTAATTCGTATTTAGAGTTAATTAAGCGTTTGAGTTTCCAACAGGAGTACGCATCTGTGCCTCATAATGGCAGTTGATACGCGGACTACATATCTATTCTTGCATAAACTACTAAAGACCGTTATTGATTAATTTTACTTAAGATCTGTATTAGATGCATTGTTTTTCATTTGGTTAATACCGGTTTTTAGTATTGAAAAAATGTCTGAAATATCCGAATATCGTTATTGGTAGCCCTAGCTAATATTATAACAAATAAAATTGGGCAAAGTTTCATAATAAACACTAAGTAATAAACTAGAAGTCAAATTGAATATATTTTATTTTTGCTGAATTTGCTCTTCTACAAGAAAAGTTAGTTATTTTACTTGAATTGATATAATTTATCATCTAAGTCATCAAAATGAACAATCATCCTATTTATAGCCCTGAAAAAATTAATCATACAAATGACCTATATAAAAATACTAAATTTAACGTCGGCAATTAAGTTTAAGCGTTATTCGATAAACGTTAAAGTATATTGCTCGTCCGATAGCATCCAGGGCGTCGTTTGGAATCGTTTTGTAAATTATCAGTGCATTCTCCATAAACTTAATGAGTATCACTTAAAAAGGCAATTTCGGCCCAAAAAGGCTTTAGGCCCCCAGTAGAGCCCGGGCTTTAAACAGCACTAAGACCCGTCGTACAAATTGGACTCGTATTAATCTGCTTTAATTAAAACAGCACAAGCGTTTAGCAAAGCCAATTCACGAAAAGCCAATTGCATTGATTCTGTACAACTACATGCTCTTGAGAAGACATCTATTCTAAGAATGAATAATATATGCAGTATTCACCCAATTTTATACATTCGTATATAAATCGCATGTTGATGTTTTTATCAACATATTGGTGTTTGTATGCATAATATAATAACATGGAATAAATTTGAACAACTCGTATTTTGCTCAGTAAGAACATAATGTACATATAGGGGATAATTGGCCATTATAAAGAGATTACGCCACCTTCTGCCATCCCTTATTCAGAGCCATAAATCCCAAGGTAGCCATATTTATTAAAAGCCATCTCTCTCGGACTCGTATCGTATTACTACTACGCCTCTCACGTATATGTATGTAAATATAATATAATAACGTTATATATAAAGTCGGGTAGGAGAATTGCGGGGCCCGGTGCAAGATCTGTGCGCGGGTTTTTTTTAATTTTTCAAGATATTTTTTATTAAAAAATTTCATTTCTATGAAATTATATATATAAAAAATGCATTCTTGGAACTGCCTCTGGTTATACATTATTTCTAGCCGCATTACAGAGAAACGTGGGCTTTTTTCCGATTGCGTTTCAGTGAAGGGATACAATTTATGCACGACCTATATCGATCTAAAATTAAATTATACTCTGGAGTTACGAGGTTTTCCCGGTCGTGTCGAGGCGAAAAGATTAATCTGTTGTATTGCGGCAGTGTGGTTTGCACAGCGGATCGAAACAAGATTTTTTTTAAGTATGTGTAAATAAATACACATGTGAAAATTTGCGCTTCGATACGTTTGCGAAAAACTAGATATGAATTATATTTTTTTAGCAAGCGATGAATATAGAAAATATATGTACATCGATATGCTGTTTTCACGTATATTTTTTAGTTTTAAATAAATGTCCATATTTGTTTTAAGTTTACATACATTTAAAAACTAGTATTTGATATTTTTAACAGCTTATAACTAATTGTATTATATCATATAAATCATTGTCTTTATTTATAAAAATATATTTATATAATTAAATGTATTAAATTACATGACTATGGCGTTTGTTTAAAGATAATATTTGATTTTAATATTAATTAACTGTTACTTGTAATAAAAAAACTTACATTACTTCTTTAAAATCTATATGTCTAATTGTAGGCAATTTGTTTGTTACGATAATATATTAGTTTGGATATTACTATATTATTATTTTAATATTTATATATTATGTATGTACCTATTACATATAAAACTATAATTTTCTACTTTATGCATACTACTTAAACACTATCCATTAATAAGGATGTGGAACTTTCCAAAACATATCATTTTCTATTCTACATAATAGTGAATACGATGGGTAATTCAATTTTATAAGGTTTTACAAATAACTTTCTATTGCAAGCAGGTTTAGGTTTTAACAGTAAAGTTCAGAATTTAAAAGAGCGATCTTCTTTTGTATATGTTAGGATTCTTTGGGGTTTTGAACTAATGTGTCATTGATTACAAATTAAAAAATTACCATAGTGACCACTTGAACAACGAAAAGATAAATCTCTTACACTAATTTTTTTCACAAAATTAAAGACCTGACACATAACAAAACAAAAGAGAGATCTCAGTACCAACAAATACCAGCGTCAGCAGTAGATACCGAATAATACACAATAGTATTTTTTTCCAAAAACTTTATCCATCAATATCACCACCAATATAAACAACCATTTGAATGATATGATGCGCCCCATACAATACATTTAAACCTGTTTCTCAAACTACCTGGTTACTGATCGCCAAAGTATCCACCTAGACCGTGTTATTTCTTGAGGCGTATGTATACATTTCAGAGGTTGTTTAGGAAACCGAAGAAATTGCTTTGTAAACATCCTCATCTCAAACGACCAATATGGTTAAATTGGGGCAGACTCTGGAAAGACATCTAGCGACACTAGCAGATTGTCTAGAGAGCACTCAGCAGCCATATAAATATATGTAGCTCGATACATTAGCAAAGGTTCTCTGTCTTCCAAGAATTTTATTCAGATACTGTAGTAAACTTTATCTATTAAATAAACTGTTGTCACCTTTTTCTGCATCTATCTATTTATAAAGACTCACTTCCCCGGCTTCAAAACCAACAAATTCATTACTTTGAGGCATATAAAAATATTTCTTAATAGTAGGGTATAATCTTAGCGGATAAAAATAATGCACTTAATCTGTCTTAAGCAAAATGGTTGCTACTTTGACCTTATTAGACCACTAGAAAGAAATTTACAATGCACTAGTGATATGATGCAAAAAAATATTTTTCGGTGCAATTGCTGCTATTTAGACGGGTGTTTATTGTTAGTGTGGCACGATTAAAATAACAAATGAAAATTTACTATTTTGCAGAGGTAAAAAAACAGGGCCCCGAGATAATTTAGAACTCAAAGCTTTAAAAAAATATTTTAAGTTAAAGGGATCCTGTAAGAGCTAAAAAATAGGTCATCTCAGGTCATTTCCAAAGTGTCCGTTTTATTTTATTTTTGCCAGTTGGGCGGTGCTGCTTGTGCTCATACAGACTTCCGAAACCGTGTTAAATAGAATCAAATGGTGCCCCTATTCGGAGTAATTGAGGCTCCCTTCGTGTCTAACGCCCCAGGCACCCAACCATACGGCTCATTCCTCGGACTGGCTCTGGATAAAAATGTGAAAAAATATAATACTATGATTACCCTTTATCTGCGATATTGCACCTGAAACTCTAGCAGCAGCCTTATAAGTTGTAAACGAGGTTCCAGTACCACCTACATCGCCTATGATTGATCAATAAAAGACGGAAGAACTATTAATATCTTTCTAATTCTCCGATGTTATTTACTAATAAATTAATTTAAATACTAATAAATTATCACTATCCACTTTAAATTGCTACAAACGTAGAATCTATTTAAAGTATATGCAAATCAACACAGACGACTATGCGAAACTAGACGTTCGAGGCCCGGAAAGAAACAGCTTTACCCTTTTCATTGTCAGATTTAATCTAGCCAAGTCGTCACCATAAGTCATCAGGAGTTAACTTAATATTTGAGATGACTTGGATATTTTACGACGCAGAGCCACTTTACAAACGATTCATTGTGTATCTATTAAATACACATAATTTTTTGTTGCTGCACTATAACAATGCAGCGTTTATCAGATAATATTTTTTTGTTTGCGTAAATTTCATTTACGTTACATGTAATCGTAAATTATATTTTTTCGTTTTAATCAAACATTTTTATTTTAATCAAAAGTAAAACAGTATTTAAATAAACTAATAGCAGTAACATTCGAAAAGTAACGTGATAGATGCATATTTTAATTATTAATACATTATTTTTTAATTTAAAAATATGTAATATATTTTGTGAAAGCACCCCTGTGGCTTTTCGATAAAACATACATAAACTGGGCTCCAAAAGGGTAAACTTATTATATTTAACGCTTTTGTACACGTTTGTTCATTATTTTACGGTGATATGGAATTGACGCTTCTCATTTTAAATTATACGCAAAATTAATCAGAATTTCGAAACAATTATAATTATGCATGGTATTGTATTTATGTATAATATATCTGCATATGTATTTTATTATAATTTTAACTACATATTATAAGCAACATAATTTAAAAGCAAACTATATTTGTGCAATAACAAACATTGTTCGTATCGATGCGCTTGGTCTGCGCAAAATTGGGTCGCGCGATGTAGAGGATAGGAAAATAGGTCAAATTTTTGACATGAAAATAAATCTTTTGACATTTTCATTCGAAATCACAAAACTCTTGTGTTATACACGAGTAAAACAGATGTTTAAAAAACACTGAGTTTTTACGAATCGATTGAGCATTTAAGTGCGTGGGAGGAGAGCACTCAATGTTAATAATGTAATTAGCGTTTTCTTCTACGTAGGAAAGACCTTTAAGAGCTTGCGTCACCTTTACATGTATACAAGACCGTGGCTCATCTCGCTTTGGGGATTCCACGGCTTATTAGAGAGACAAAGCCTACTACAAGCAGCGGCGTGTCGTAACTGAAACTTTGAACGGATTCAAAAGCCTCGAGCGATTTTGCGAGGAAAAAATAAAAATATAATATAAAATAGGTCGTAGGTCGTAACGTAAAAGCGTATCTTGTTGCTTTTTACAGCGAATTTGTCCGTGATACTCGATACTGCGGGAAGAGCACGTATTTTGCTTTTATTCGTGGAACGCCGGATTATGTGCGCGAAATCGAATTCGACAGTACAGTATGATTTTTTTGGTAATCATGCAATATGTGGATGTCGATTTATATTTATGTTACATGTAACGTGTAATTGTAGCCATGTGTGCGTTGTGCTTTTACCGAAGGAAGGTTGTAGCGATTTATTATTATAGTTAAAAGGGTGTAATGTATCGCGCTGGAAAAGGAGACACAATTGCCCATTAGGACTTTAACCGAGTCAAGATAGCACGAGGGTGTAAATAAAGATGGTGTGACTTTACGTTAAGGTGAATAGTTCCATTAGTGGTAAATATTGTTGTTCACAAATGAGCTTGCATAACAAAATTATTTTAATAAAAAATGAATACTATATCAATCTCAGCCACATAAAAATGCGCTACAGCACAGTTTAATTTCCTGGGCAATAAAACGTTTCCACAATAGCATATTGTTATTCAAATTACACAGGGTGATTTAAAATCCATGTAAACCGAAATTCTAATGACCCATTATATAAAGCGTCAGCTTGCAAATTGCAATTATACACTGAGCATAATAAATTTGCAATCCAGCAGTTATTAAGTTTTATTAAAACTTGCATATAAAAGGACTTTGCGAACCTCAATATATTTTACAAAACTTAATATGTCGACATAAGACTAAACTTGCTGGGTTGCCATGCTAATGATTTTTCTCCCTGTCAATATATTTTTAATTTGTTACTTAAAATTTCCTGGTTCGTAAAAATGATGCTAACTTACATTAATACACAAAAAGTTCGGTTTCTTCGATTTCAAAACCTTTACAAAAATATCTGGAGTCACTGTGGTTGATTGACAACTGACACTTGACGCATTTCCAAGAGTCGCGCTTTTTATTTTATAAATCCTTTTCCCCGGCAGAATTCCCTTAGAGATTAGGTGGAAGTGTTTCAAGCATAAATACCTTTGTTAATGATTTGAAATGGACGTTCGACCTGATTTTTTAGCATATCACCAAAGTTTGCGCTAAAACGTCAAAAATGTTCGGCTTTCTTATGCGGAGCGCGTGTTACTTTACCAACTTATTTGCGATTTGAGTTCTGTACGATTGCCTGAAATCATAGAAAAATAAAGTTCTTTTTATAGTTGAAAAGGACTCACATACAATTTCTCAGATATCGTTACAAGTTCGAATGAAGCTTATCGATTTTTGGCTTTAGATTAAATAATATTTGTAGAGTTGCGATTGCATCCCTATTTTTTGACTGTCGTGGTCAGGACGACGGCTCTTAAGAACACTCCCTTTACACTAGTGATCTAGCTCCTCAACGAAATGCCTAAGCAGAAGGATGTTTTTAGTGATAATTATAAAGAGCTGAAACAATTTATGTAGGATGATGCACATCTGTTTTAGATGTGCGCCACAATCTTTTTTTTAACGTTTCCTTGTATGATTTAATATTTCATGTGAATTTTTAATAATAATATATTTGTTATCATGTTTTTATGTGTATGTATTATTATTTTTTTTTATTTTACTATCAGCTTGTTTTTGTTTATAAAATGGGATTAAAAGGTTGCGTCTTTCACGTCGAAGTCAGCAGTTTGGCAAACGTATGATGACGGAAGGCAATTAGACACAGGTTAGACCGCGGCTGTTGTATGTATTAGTGTATAGGTAATATTTAAGTCGTTCTACCGTCGTGCTTATCAGAGAAATTGTGTTGCTCCGTCGCCGCCACGTCAGTGTTACGCGAGTGCCGCTTGCCGCTTGTGGCCAAATAAACCGGGCCCCCACAATGATATAAATGGACAAAGCATTATTTCGTGAATTAAAAGGCATTTAGAATAGTGCATAGCAGGGCTTTGAAATAGGAATCATATTAAATCGATTGGTTCCGATTTGTATTTTTTATGTAATATAGAATTTTTTAGTAAAAAGATATTGCTTGTATTTATTAAATTGATTTGCTTATGTTGAAATAAACTTTTTTTTTTATTTTAACCTATCATTTTAAATAAGGTAATAAACATGATTTAGGTAGACTATAATTTTTTATTTCTTAATATTTTATTAATTTAAAAATAAGCATTATAAATATAGCAATCAATTTCATACCTTGAAAATAGATCTTTATAAAAATTGTTTATGTTGGAGTCGATACAATTTGAAACAACTCCACAGCATTAATAAAAATTTTAGAAAGTATGAGCGCGTTTGTTGCTGAAAAAAATAACAGTGCAAGAATTCTTTGACGTAAGAATAATTAAACTAAAAAAAATTAATAAAGTTTATAGTAACTATAATAAAAATATGGTAAAGTAATTAAATTATTATATTATATGTCACTTCCATAATAAAATTCTCTGGACTCGTGATTTTGTTAAAATTAAGCTTCTACAAGTTCTTCTGCATAAGTAAAATAATCTGTAGAGCATTTTAATTACCGAATTATCGTTTTTATATTGTCAAAATATGCTCCTATATTTTATCAAAGTGTTTCAGAGATAAATTTAAAAAATGCTGTTCGTGTATTATGCTGTTGGCTTTTCACAAAAACTTAAACTATTTCATTATTATTAGATAAACCAGAAAAAACAATTTTATGTTACGGATAGAATGGGTTAAAAATCGTGCTAATAAAATTATAATATAATATAAAAAACACAAATGATTAAAATGGTAAATTTAAACCATTTATTCAAAATATGAATGTTGTACATACTTACAAGTTCGGCTTCAGAAAGCAAAAAAGTAAAAAACAAAAACACCCTTTAAACATTTAGTTGGCAGTCGAAAAAGGATACTGGAGGCTAATTTTTTGTTGAGACAAAGTTTGTTATTGAATATAAAATATTAAATTGTATGTTACGCAAAAATTTGATAGCATTTTCGTTCGTGCGTCCGTTGGCTACAGGCGTCTTTAAAGTGGATTTTCTCTGGATTCTGGAAGTTGAGCTAGAAAAACAGTGGCTTTTGTGATCTTCACTGATCTAAAGTTGAGCTAGCTTTCTCTTGTCCAGGCTAGAAAGCTCTTGAAGATGCATTAACCTTCGTATTGAAGATTTAAGTGTAAATGCCAGTAGAAGTGGCTCTGGAAAAGTCTCATATTTTTGGTTACCCGCGTTCCTGTATTTACATCCATGGCCCATTTTCGGTGAGATGACCAATTACAAAAGAGTGGCGAGCTTTGTAAAAATAAATTCTCGTATTTATTATTTTTATTTTGTAGCATGTAGTTTGTGACTTTAGCTGTTAAAATGTTTCTCTCGGTGGTCTCCTATTTTACCGAAGAAACATATTATTTATAAACGCGTTAAGCGCTTTATCACGTGCTAAATTAGGATTTTAATAATTTAATAGCATAAGTTTATTCCTTTATTTTGAATGTAGGTGTAGTTCAATTAATGAACTCCACAATGCCGAATCTGACTGTGCGCTTGTTGCCCGTTGGCCTTAATTGTCACACCTACAATCACGCTCATCATTATAAATGAATTAAAACTAATAAAATTATTTATAAATTGAAAGCAATTAATTATTTAATTATTTAAAAAATATAAAAGATAAATCACTATTCCCTGTTTTTAATCATCCTATATTTTTCATGCGCGTTTGCCGTTATTGAATTAAACTCGCTTTAACGTCATCAAGATATATCGGCACACATCTATAAGGACCAAATTTATACATAGGTCTAAACTTCACGCTGGTTCAATATCCGGCGTTCTCAGCCGGTTGACAAGCGGAACCGACAAAGGCAATAACTTTTCTATTTAACCTCCCGACAGCCCGCGGCTGTAAATCAAAAAACACCCCTGACCGGTCACTACGGGGTTTCGGAAAGTTTTTCTGGGATTGGATAAGGTACTGCCTTTACCGAAAAATATATTGCCTCAATATCGCGGAAGCGTATTTGCATTATATATACTATGCATACTGACGTAGCATATGGCATCAACAGTATAACATATGTGTATAAGGTTAATATTAAGAGACCGAATGAATTATATTTAAGTACCTGAATTACAAAGAGTCCAAACAGTTTCAAGTTTTTACAAAATACAGTATATTTTTTTGTTATATATTTATTTATAGTTTGACCTTTTAATATTTTTAAGTAAAGGTTGCTTTATAGGCATTCTTAATATTTGATTTCATTTAAATGTCTTTTTTGTTGTTCTATTTGTGAGACTAAAATACAATTAAATTTTGTCATATTAAAAAATAATTTAATTAACATTGTCTTGAAAGTCCATCACTAAGCACGCACTCGAGTACCTTAATTGGTTAGCTGACAAAAGGGTGCTTTGGCTACTGAGAGGTTCAATAGGATCCCACACCGCTATCAATTGAAATCCATACGCCCTTCCACCCTGCTGTCAAAACCAATGTACGACCTATACCGCCCCTGCCGTGTCGGAAAATTTATTTTTCACTGCCTAGCCACGGTTTTAACGATTTAATTTCCATTTAGCCCTTGACAGTGTCTGCCAGGGCGGGACGAGACCTGCCCCCTAAAAAACACGCACGTATACCTAAAGGAAAGAAAAAAAGAAAATAAACATTAACAAGGCAGCGGTTAAGTAGTCGAGGGTTTGGGGTGAGTGATTATGCCACTTCTTTGTAAATAGTTTACCGTTTTAAATTATTTCAATCGTATACTAGCTGACTAGTTTCGGTTGAATAATTTAATTTGTTCAACTGTACATCTCGCTAGATTTTCTTCTACTATGTAAAAAACGAATGTAATATTATGACATTCAGGCAATTTCAATTTCGCAAAGCTGCCGCAAAGAGAGCTTTATGCGCAAAATTGAAAGCACATGTCGGGATTTTCCGTGTGTTTTGGAGAAAAATAAAAATTCATCACAACATCAACGCACACGTGTGCTATACAAATATATACGTGCATCAGATCCTTTATAAAAATACATATAATAATATATTACAATATCAACGAATTTATAATAAAATATTTTTCGAACTCAGCCTTCAAAAAGCAGCACTTTTGTACTAAAATATTAAAATTATTCAGAGTCCATGACAAATATATTTAATTAAGGCACTCACAGTACAACCTCGTTAAGACACGATAAATTCTACGAAATGATAAAATTGTAAAATTTAGAGGTTGAAAATGTTATTTACCTTTTGACAAATTTGTTATGAAATAACATTGGAACATTCTATTTACTTATGCGTTGGTAAAAAATAAATATAGAAACATAGATTAACCCGAAAAATATTATTATTCCTTTTTCAAAGTAATTTAGAAATGATGTACTAACAATTTAAAATTTATTTGAGTTGTATAAAAATAATTACACATTCTTTTTAAGTTTGTTTAGAAGAAAAAAATATAAAAATTTTTTTTGCTAAGCACAATGATCATTGCTACACTATTAATATATATATATATTTTTAATAAAATGTAATGTAATAAATAATGAGTATCGTAATACTACTATTATATTTGTTGAGTTTCCGAGCACCTAAAAATTAATCAAATGGAAAGAAATACTAATTCGAAATTTAAGCCTAATAATGGAAGAAACATTGAGATCAGAGAGACAGAGAGTGCTTAGGACTGAACAATTGCATTAATATTTGTTCATTTTTTATAGACCACCTGTTAGCACATCCGTCCAGAGATGTTATTCACCCATAAAAATCGGAAAAAACTTTTCCTTTGTGTGAAAAGGATGTGCGATAGATAATGCGTTCTACACTGCGCAATGAGATTATTGTTATTTTTACTACTTGCTAACGATTTCCGATAGCGAAAATCTATAAATTTTACTTTTAAAGCGTAAACATATATCGTTGGTGGGTACAGCCGACAATAATTCAACTCGACGCTCCAGCGATCTCTCTCCGACTTTTAAAACACACCACCTGATAATGGTAGCTGAATTTTAATATATAGAAATAAAGTATAAAAGTAAGTTTTTATTGACAAAACTCAGATAGAATTTTTCAATATTTTAAATTTTTTATATAATATAATTTTCATTGTTTTATAGACAATCGTTTCACCAATTTTTTTTGAAATCCTTTGGAATCGCACTGTACACAAAGAAAAACTTTTAGGGTGCAATCCAAATTTATAGGTTTAAATTATCTTTTTAGCTTGAGATAGTCACTGTTTTCCGCACTAAGGACCCATTTAGAGTACATATGTTTGATTTTCTGTAATGATGGGACAATTCATAAGAAACCCAAACACCATATTTTCAGCTCTTGCCAATATTTTTTAAGCATCTTTGGGTAGTTGACTTTGAAATACCGATCTTGTTTGATAATTCTTTGATGACTACCGTTTTATGTTGCAATGTCAGATCATATGCCTATTTCATCCTTAATTTGTGTGATTCACTTTAAAGCTCATCCATCAATTGTCACCAAATTTTTTTTAGCAACTGTTACGTTTTTTATGTGAAATTAATACAATATACAGCTTGGTAGAATATTTTTTTAAAGCAAATTTCTCTTATTTCCCAATCAAATAAAATTGTATTTTTTTGTTATTAAACAGAGATCAACTATGGCCACAACACAATCATTTAAAAATATTAAGAGTCGGAAGTTACCTTTTTTAAAAAACTGTTTAAAAAGCAGCAATATTTTTGTATACCCCAACATTTGTGGTATTTCATATATATATGCCTAATAAAATAAAATGTTACCATATTTTTCGGCTACTTTTTTTACGGCAAAATCACACTCTTTCGGTCTCAAAACCGGGAATATTATAAAAAATATTGTCATTTTGTTGCGCTGCTGAAATTGTCAGCTCATTGAGAAAAATATAGAATTTCACGCTGCCTTGCCAAATATACTTATTAGTGCCACTTTACTTTCACTAGTCTGCACACGTTTTTACCCGAAATAATGAATATTTTTATTGGAGAATAAATATATGTTTAATTTAATATTTGTAGCATTGTAACATATTAAATAAATAGTATAGGCTAAGCTACTACAAAATATCTGTAAACTGTTTTGATGCAACAAGAGTATTATAAGTTAGTGTTTGCAAATGCAATTTCAATATAGATTTTCCGCTTAAGTTTCCGAGCTGATGACATAATGGCATAAAACCGGCATAAGTGATATTACTCCTTTGTATCATATTATACTATAATACAACACAATATGTCATACCAGAATATTTTATATTAAACTCGTGCACAGTAATGTATCTTTTATATTACACTCCGTACGACCCATGCAGGAATATATTTTATATTAAAAATTATATAATTTCAATTTACTCTGCTATATTCCAAGAAATTAATATGTAAGAGTAAGTTAAACTTGTTATTTATGTATGCGCCATTACATGTGCTTTAATCAAGCGTAAGTTAACTCGCATTGTAGAATTTTGTACTTTTATTGTTTCAACTTGATCTCAAATTTTCATCTGCTGGCAAACAGAAGTTTTCCGCAGGAACAAATAGGGAAAGAAAAAATTACACCGTAAAGTTCCGCACGAACTCAGTTGCTTTTCCTGTCATGTTTTCTTCCAGAATACGTAATTACTTACACGTCTTCAATTTTAAATAAAACATGCATTATATAAATATGATTTTTTATACGTAACAAAAAACTAAGATTCGCTCATTATTAAATTTCATATTTAACCGCATACGCTTCGTCGGTTGCTGATGTAATCCGGATTAGTGTTTCTGAAACAAAATGGGGTTTTAGGATGAAATTTATGGAATGATTATATATACATGTTACAAGAGAACTTTCATATACATATATAAAACGCGTATAATGTGTTAAATCGTTGTACATAATGTATTACTTAAAAGCGTCGTATATTTAATATAATCTATACTTAAAGTGTTCACGTGGGCTGTTTAAAATGATTAAAAACTTTTTTATTTTATAATTATGGGGCTTAAAAACTTATTCAGACTAATCATATATAGGCTTCCAGTTATATGTAATATTTAAATCATGTACTATCTGCAAGCATTAATACTTAGATAGATACTTTGCAATGTATGTACATTACGATATATTGTAGAATTGACCACGAGTAAACCATTCGTTCGAGTTAATTCGTATCACGTCTCTACAGAAGCGTTTTTAAAAAAATATTTAATGTTCCTAATATTTAAAAAATATATCTATACAATGATGAACAACATAGTATAGAGAAATAAATATTTATGGGTTTAAATGTGACCCATATAGGTTGATCATAATGTTTTTATAAGTATCGCTGGATGTCAACTTTAGTTATAAATACATATAGAACTTATAATAATAAACATCTTTAAAATTAATCTATGAGATTTTTGATTAGTCTTGAAATTTATTAAAACTTCCATTATGTGTGTTTGTACTGTCTTTCAAGTATTTTCTTTAATTATGATATTGTGAAAATAATAACATTACATTTATTCTCTAAATAGTATTTTTTTAGTTTTTAAAGCAGTAGTGACTTTTTGTCGACATTTTAATTCTTTTAAATATGTAATACTTAATTAAAGTTCTATAAGTTTTGATTTTGTCAATAAAAAGCAACGTTATGATACAACAGTCATAAATTGTTTTATCTTCATCTAGAAACCTATGCTCAAAGATGGTTTTACATACTAGTTCTAATATATTTAGAATTTAGCTAGTAATTTAATATGTAAAAATTGATCATAAATAACGTTCCAGTTGCATCTTAGCCTTTTTATTGCTCGATTTTGGGTTTTGAGGCCAAGTGAGTGTAACTGAGCAATAAGACGCTTCGTTGATTTGTCTTGTATGTTTTTATTAATAAAGAGAGTAATTATAGAATGTTGTAGCAGGATTGCCCGAATGATTTGTAGCGAAATATATCAGGTCATAATGTAAGTGGTTTGTATTCTGGCCAGAAGTCTAGAAGTATTCGCCTTAAGCCTTTTTATATGCTAACTGACTAGCAGCTATAACGAATTGTAGGCAGGTTTAGTCTTAGACACTCTTTTAAAGCTAAAATATTTATATATGCTTCAGGGCTCCAACCAGTTGCACCGTTAACTTTCCAATGTAAATTTAACGAACATTTCAAATATAATAAAAAATAAATAAGCAACTCGTTTTGACAAAAGGCATAATAAAAATAAAAAAATACTTAATACCACAATTGCGTTAAGTTTTAAGGTTTTACAACCATTTGCTGATATAAAATCTGCTAGCACATTTACCACTCAAAAGCACAATAAGCTATCCTTTTGTGCGCGAAGAATGCGCAAAAGTGGCGGTCCGTAAAAATGTATTAGACTGCGGAAATAAAAATTAAAAGATTAAACAGAATTTTATAAATTACACTCAAATGTGTACAATAAAATATTTTATATAATACTAGACAAAAATAATTTAATAAGTTAAGTTGACTTCAAATACATACACATATTTAAAACAGGAACATTTATTTTATACTGGGAAAGCTGCAGCTCCCAGTCCATATGGACGAACCGCTACTGAAGCGCAAAAGGCAATGCGTCTGATCTGCGTAAAAACCATTATTGCATCTTTGAAAGTTTTACTTTTTCTAGGCATGAACATATTTTGTTTGTTGAAAAATGAAACGATGTAATTGACTTACTAACACATCCACATCTGTGATTCGCCATATTCAGAGACGGTTCAGATACAAGCTCAGACAGCAGATGGCATCCAAGGCAAAAAGAGAGAGACTCACATACACATGAAAATCAGCAGTGGATAGTCCAGATGATATCTTTACAGTCAAGATGATATCTAGACCATAGTTTCCTAGCCTTTTTACATCTACGGACCACCAAAAAAATCAAAAAATGTTTTGCTGACCATCAACATTGGAATAAAATAATAAATATTTATATAATTGATTTATTTATTCAAAACAAGTAATTTTGAAACACAGTATGCTGATATAACCATATTTAAGTATATTAAATCAGTTAGTAACAAGAAATATAATTTAAAAATTCATAAAATACAGCATAAAATTCGATTGTTTATCGAAATAATAAAAATCAATTATTATATGAGTTTTCAGTATTATTTATAGATCTTCCAGAATTCCTATAGGGCTATTTAGAACGATTTCTAAATAGCCCTATGCAAATACAAGCGAATACAGAACAGATGTGAAATTAATTTTATTACTTGCGGCCCACTGGTTAAGAACTATGATCTAGATTCTAGACCATAGTTCCTTAACCGGTGGTCCGCGAAGATTTTTATGATCGAATTTTATGCTGTATTTTGTGGATTTTTGAATTATATTTCTTGTTACTGACTGGTTTAATATACTTAAATATGGTTATATCAGCATACTGTATTGCAAAAATAATTGTTTTAAATAAAAAAATCAATTATATAAATATTTATTATTTTATTTTAATGTTGATGGTCCGCAAAACATTTTTTGATTTTTTTGCTGGTCCGTAGATGTAAAAAGGTTAAGAAACTATGATCTAGACCAGGGTTTCCCAAACTTTTTCAGCGACGGAACACTTGGCAAATCCGAAAATTTTGGCGGAACACTTAGCTTATTTTTTAAGCTGGGTAATTCATAATAAATTAAAACATGTTATTAAAGAAATGTTATTAAATTTATTTAATAAACATAAAAATACAAATAAATAAAACTCCTAATGACTGATGATTTTGGGTTCTTAAATAACAATTTTTTTTATATCAGGCACAATTTTGATTAGTTGTATTTTCATATCTGCCGTGGCGTGGAGTCTATTTCTGTACTTTGTTTTTGTTGCAATATACTTAAAAAATCCCATTTCGCATAAATACGTCGTGGAAAACGGTTGTAAACAAACCAGAGCTTGTTTTGACACCTTGGGGAACTCTTCAGTCTGACTCGCCCAGAAATCATTTAATGGCTGATATTTTTGTTTCAAATCAGAGTCATTAACTAAATTTTCATAATCCCTTAAGCCAGTGTTTCCCAGCCTTCTTTATGCCATGCCCCACCGTAGTCTTTTCAAAAGTCATATGCCTCACCGGCATCTTTTTTAATAATACAGTAGGTCAATTTTCAAAACGTATATTATATTTGAAATAATTACAAAATACAAATTAGTAAAATAAAATAAAATGGTAATGCCTAATCCATTATTAAATTCGCTTACGCTTGCTACAAAGAAATTTTATGTCTGGATCTAACTTGGTTAATTTCAAAGTCCCCTCTATTTGTAATATTCAATCGATTTTTTTTTTAATGAGTAAATCGCTTATGGCGCTAAAACCACATTCCACTAAATAAGATTATGGAAAAGGTAATAATAAATTTCTAGCATGCAAAGTAATATTAGGATATTTTGTGTTAGTTTCTTCGCACATCCATGCCATTATTACTTTTATATTGAATAAATTTGTAATCGAATCATCATTTTGCATATCCGAAAGTTCTTCTTCATACAAGTTTTCATTTGAAATATCTACCAGCATTGGTTGTGTGAACCAAGCTGGAAAATGTATCTCTTTTAAATCAGCAAATCGTTCTTTAAAATCAGTTGATAAAGTTTGCAGATGGTCCAAAATAACACGTTTAGCATTATCAGTCACTTCACATTTTTGGAGCCAGTAAAATTTTTCAAAATTGTTAAAAATATTTTTTTTAGATAATTCGATAAAAGTGGTAAATGCAAATATCTTTGCTTTTGCATCGACAAGTGTTTTCTCCGATCCTTGAAGTTGGCTATTTAAAATTTTTTTTTTTTAAATATATCAGTTAATTAGCTTACAAATGCTTTACCGTCGACCGTCATCAAAAACTTCATATCAGATCGGTTGCTAAAAAATCACAAAGGGTATCGAATAATTCCATAAATCTTTTTAAGGAATTTCCTTTTGAGAGCCATCTTACTTCAGTGTGAAGTAACAGTCTTACGTGTTCCGCATTTTGTTCTTCACAAAATAACTTGAAGAGACGCTCAGATTTAGCACTAGTTTTAATCATATTGATACACTTTATAACGGAATTTAGTACCTCATTTAGAACAGGTGAAATGTATTTAGCCACCAAGTTTTCCCTGTGAATAACACAATGCACCACAGTCGTATCTGGATTCTCGTCTTTCATTCATTTTAAGCAGCCATTTTTCTTTCCCATCATATTGGGGGCACCATCTGCAGCACAAGATATTATATTTTTCATTGGTATATTTTTAACATCTAAATATTCTTTTAGCTTATTAAATATATCTTTGGAGGTAGTGGTGCTTTCTAATGATTTGCAGACTAACATTTCTTCTGCAAATTCTCCTTTATCAATATATCTTACGTAAGCTAGCAACACGGCTTCACTGTCTCTCAAAGTTGATTCATCCATTTATAGTGAAAATTTTCTTGTTTTCAGCTTTTCCACAAGTTGGATTTCAACGTTTTCACTCAATTCGTCTATTCTTCTGCAAACAGTAGTGTTGCTGAGGGGCATAACCTTCACGAGTTTGTCATCTTGTTGTAGAACTGTTTTAAGAAATGCTGATATTGATGGCTTGATTAAATCCTCTCCTATAGTATGGTTTTTTCCACATTTAGCGATGAGCAATGAAATTTGGTAACTAGCCTCAAGACTACGATCAATACTTGCAGTTTGTGCACAAAATAGATTTGTTAATGTTGTTAGTTTTCCAAATTTTTCTTTAAGATTTTGAAAGAAAATAATATCTGAATTAATATGAGTACTATGTTTCGCTTTCAAATGTGCTTCAAGACGACCTCGTTTCATTGTTTCATTGGTAAAGGATTTCTCACACAGAAGACAAAAAGGTAGGCATTCGTCATGCCCAGCAGGTATAAATCCAAATTTTAAGAAATCCTACGCACGTGGGTATATTTAGTCGTGAACGAGCAAATTATATTTATATGTGGAATATTTGATAATTTCCAACGTGTCCCATCTCTGAAGCGTGGTGTCCCATCTCTGAAGCGTGGTGCCCCACCTCTGAGGCGTGGTGCCCCACCGGTGGGGCGTACGCCCCACCGTGGGAAACACTGCCTTAAGCCCACTGGTTTTACTGTCACGGAAAATGGATTCCGAACCCAGGAATCGTCCTTACTAGTTTTCGGAAAATATTCCGAAAGAGTTATTTTCAAGTAATATAGGTGTTCTAAAAATACTTGTGAAACTTTTTTATCTACTTGAAAATTCAATTCATTTAAACATTCATATCCAAGACAGGAAAACAATCAAAATTATTAGATTCAACCGATAAAATCTGAAATTGTAATTTTTTATCAAAAGATTCAATTTTATCTCTCATATTAACAATTGTAATACTTTTTTCTTGTAATTATAAGTTGACATCATTTCACTTTGTAAAAATATCCGCCAGATATACAGATGTATCAACCAGGAAGGATTTGTTAAAAAATTTATAAAATGATGTTGCAAATTATTTTGTGCTTTCAAGAAGACTAATAATTCATTTCGAAGTTCATAAAGTCTTAATAGTACTTTTCCTCTGGATAGCCATCTCACTTCAGTATGTAATAAAAGTGCTTCATGTTCACTACCCATTTCATCGCACAAAATTTTAAATAATCTGGATTGAAGTGGTTTAGATTTTACATAGTTTATCATTTTCACGGCTACTTCATAACATTTTTTAAATTTGTGGAAATTTTTTTAGTCAACAGTGCATGCCTATGCAAAATACAGTGTCTGCTAGTAGCATATTTAGTCACATAAATAAAATTCGTATAACAGGCACTAATATCGTGTGATTAATTAACAAAAAAAATATTGTTTAAATACCATCAAATTTTAAAGTTAAAAAAAATAACACCGACTTATGAAACTTTTCCCTCCAGATTTTATACACATCAATGTTGAATATTTAACACATATTTTCAAGCTTTTTTATCAGATTTATGAACAATTTTTATGTATTAGCAAGACTAACAATTTTTTAATCTACTCTAAATTCTTGTGAAATATCTATTTAGGCTCCGCGGAACACCTATTTTGGATCCGCGGAACACCAGTGTTCCGCGGAACATAGTTTGGGAAACCATGATCTAGACAATCCCAGCTTTTTCAACAGCACTTAGTATACAGTTCGACACGATATTTTTAATGGTAATTGTACTTAATACAAATACACTGCTATAAGCGTCTATTTTGGCTGCAAAGTTATGCTTCTTTGGGCTCAAAATCCGACAATACTTTGATTTTTCTATATAGATATGGTATTTTTAGAGGTGGTAAGCGATAATGACTTAAAGGCTATATATCATATTATTGATATACATAAGTTATACTCAAGCGTCTCAACGGGAATGATCTGTATTGTTTAAACAAGAAAATATAATTAAAACAGTACAATTATATTGTAACATTTAACCACAATTTATTAGAATACCCCGACTATGTTTTTTAATAAAGAAATTTAAGGGTTATACACATTTTTTGTTGATATTACTAGTATTATCATATTATCTAATAAGCATTAAAATGATGTATTCGATTTACAAGAGATTACATATGTACATATAATTTATTGTTAATAATATTACATTAAATTCTGATTTTTTGCTGGTAGTAGTATATATAAAAATATACTTTTAAATATTATTTTTTTCTAATAGTAGTTGTAGAGAAGAGGTTGTTAAACTTCAAGTGCTCTATCTTGACTTATTTTAATTTTGCATTAAAAATCTGGATATAATTTATTTGAAATTAGTTTAAAACCGTAATAAAAAGAAAAATGTAAAGACTATGTTATTACATAAATAAATTTGTTTAGCACGTAAACGTAAAAATTGATGTTAATTAGTACAATGTGCTCATTACTAAATTTACAATAGCAATGTGAAGCATTGTTTTAAAAATAGTAATAGTTACATTCCGTATGTATACGATTTTAATTTATTGTATATTATAATATTCATGAAATAATTAATGAAATACAATTCATTGTAAATAGGTCAGTTACCGATTACCCAAATAAATAACCGCTCACCAACTTTATGTTTTGCGTACGCTAGGGAGCTTTTCAATTGTCGGCATCCGTAATTAACCAAACCTTCAGGGATTAATAAGTTGTACTCAGCGGACGTATGGGGCAAGCGAATTCGGCAGAGGGCCCTTTAATTGGAAGCAATGTCCGAATAAATTTAAGTATCGCATAAAACGCAAACACGGCGATTAACTCAAAAGGAGGTGTATTTCAAAGTGTCGTCAATAAATTTGTTCGTGAAGCAAACCAAAAGAATTGGGTCGGCCTTAATTACTGAAAGAAATTAATGCGATACGATGGCCTTCTTTTTACAAATAAAAAAGGGTTTAAAACGAGCCGACCGAACGTTTTTCAGCCAGATAAGAAGATTATTTTAGGAAAAATTGCGTTTTTCGATATTATTAGAAAGAAGTGCTGAGCTGGTTTGTTTGATAAGGCTTAATGGTTAAAAATTATAACATGAAACAGATACACGTTAAATATTAATTGTATTATTTATGAGCAATTATTATTTATCAATATTACTTAGTGCAATATTAAACATAGATTGTTTTTAAATAAAAAATATATAAAGCTATAAATAAAACTGTAATCATAGACATAAATGAATTACGATAGGTTTCATTTAATATCTCCGACTCTCCATTTTTTCTCTAGAGTGCTATGACACAAACTGAAACACTTGTGTCTCTAAAGTAATACTAGTAAGATTGACATGTTCCGAAATAGATAAATATAACAAGAGTTTCATAATACTATTTTACATCAAAATTTAATTGAAAAAATCTATAATATATTTTTACGAATTAATAAAAAATGTTGAAAATTTATTAACACTATAATATATATTTTTATTGTTGTTAACTTAGCAAAACATAAGATTATTCTTTAACTTTTCTAAAATCCGTCGTAGACTAAATTGGCATTTGTGATAAATTAAATTATGTTACAGTATTTATATATTTAATCTCCATGATTTGAACCGGCAAATAAAAATAAAAGCTTGAAGCTTACCTTGTTAATACAATTTTTAATTAACAGGATGTGTAGAATTATGTGATATGATTAAGAAATATGTGATATGATTAAGATAACCATATACAATTTTTTAGAGGAAGGTGCGGAAGGCTCTATAATAATTAATCTCCAGCTTACCGATCAATTATATTTCTGTAGCTTACCCTATCGTTCAATGTCAAAAATAAGCGCGACAAACGGCAACGGTTAAACTTTGATAATTGCGCGTGTTAAGTTTAACTTTCATCATGCATAATATACGATAGGAAATTAGCGCGACATGGTTCCACACTTAGCGGTTGAATTTACTACGAGATTGTCTTCGAATGTAATACAGCCTTCGGGAACATCCTGCGTCAGACCAATCAAATTGTACACTCATAAGCTCGCAAAGAATCGAGATAAAACGGGAATCAGGAAAAATGGGGTTTCTTATAACCGAACATTTGTATGGGGACCAGGTAAGAGGTCTTCATTTATCACCGAGGAGTAATACTTGCGGTTAAACGATTTCCTCGCTTGGGGTCGAATTAATCATTGTTTATGTATATACATACAAGAGGAGAAACTGTATACTGTAACTGTAAAAGTAAAACATCGACTATAAAATAAAACTTGTAATAATACATGTTCTACAATATAAAAAATAAGATTAAAAATCAATGCATAATTTTACAGTCGTATTGCGAAGTAAATTTTCGACCCTAAAATCAAAATTATGTGTCAGCTCCAAACGCTTCATGGTATTTTAAGATTTAACAGCGATAAAAGGTTTACGAGACATTCACAAGATGCAAAGGGGTTGATAAAAAATCTTCTTATACAATTAGCTGCTAAAATTTTAACAAATGGTTTGGCTGTATTTATGTTCTATTTTATCAAAAAATGGTTTAAAACGATTGTTTGGTTGGTCTCTAAAGTAGGCTGTTTAACTTCATTTGAAGTACATAAATTGTAATTACTTTTTAAAGGAAATTAAATTTTTATTAAAATAATTTTATAAAGTGTGAGTGGGAATATATATATATAAATTATATATAAATTTTATATAAATTCTATATTTTTATTGTACCACATATCTATCTCAAACATAAGCGTGATACTTTTGAACCCTCATATGTGTACAAGAAGTTACTTTATATCTCACGAGCAGATCGTGCACCTGAAAAACCACTACATACTACAAAAACGTCTGGCATAATGAAATGATAAATAGTCCCGTCATGTACGATACGCGTTTGCTTTTTTCCTCCTTTGTGTACACACCACAACAACACTCTGACTTATTCCCCTGATGAATTCTAATGTATTAAAATTAATTAAAATATATGCGACAATATAAAAACGCGTATATTACATTTTTGTTGGTTTTCCCTGTTTATTCTTGATAGCAAAAAAGAGAGCAACAAGAAGTATGGGGTCTAGGGGGAAAATCTGTATGCGGGATAGATTGGCACAAAGCAGAACGAATGAAGGCTATTATGGTGGGTTGGTTTTAGATTGAACTGCACGATGCATGTTTACTATCATATTCGCTCTATATTTTCTCTGCGGAATATCGTGAATAGATATGAGGGTAGTTCGTTTACAAAATGCGATCAAAAGAAACTGAATACTATTGTCATGTAGTATGTATGTTTCAAGGGGAGATTTTGCATCAATGGATTTTTACGATCACTATATATGACTGAATTTTTGTACATTTCTCAAATAAACTAATGCATTAAATAAACTAGAATGACTAAAGTTGCGTAGCCGTGTTGTTTGTTATGAAGTTAACTATCGGGAGACAGTTTTGCGTCCTGAACCCAGTGTGTTTTATTAACATTTGTGAAAACTTAGTTTCAACATTTCCCACTCGGTTTGCAAAACTATTTAGTACCTCTAAGCCAAAATAATTTGAAAACCCTCTCGTCAAATTTGCTTAATTGTTTTATTTTATAGTTAAAATTCGTAAAAGCATATGGAACTAGTATATAAAAATCAAATACTCCCCATATTATATTTTAAAGAACAAATTTTAAGCTTGTACATAAAATGTAGAGGTACCACAAAAAAATTAATATTAAATTAAAAATAAGAACATTATTTTAGGACAAAGATCAGAAAATTATCAAAAATAAGTTTTCACGAATAGATGCTAATCTACGTGTTAATCCTCTACAGTAACTATCGTCAATTTTGTCCTTCGGTTCTCGTTTAAATTTAATTTATGGATTATATTAGTATTAATAATATGTTCAATGCTTAACTCTCGATGAGAGTCTTATTATTTTTAATGATGGAACAATTTGATGACTTATATGGCTACAACGTAGAAGGGGTATATATAATTAAACAAAGAGTGAATCTTCTCATGTTAAAGTCACTGTCAGCAAGTATTATCTTTTTATATAGAACATACTATATAAGTTTGATGTAACTGAATATCTTGAATTTGGCTATTCCGAAAGAGGAATGATGGCACAAAACAAAAATTGAATAAAAACCATAACGTATACAAATTTTGCCACCACTCTTAGATATTTTGGCTATCGATTATAAGCAATAACATATTTATAATCATTGTAAAATGTCGTTTATTATATAACATCCAAGAAACTACACATTTATAAGCTGTCCGTTGGCTGACATATATAGCGTTCCCACTGCGACAGCGCCGATTTGATCGACATTAACTTGCAATTCTCATACATACTAAGGTTATATTACACCTTCACGTTTAAAACATACCTGGTTTATTTGCAATTCTTAAAATCAAGCGTATGTGTGCATTAAATCGGAAGCAATGATAATGTTTATGTAATATAAAAGTAAAAACTCACTTTTCTACCTCGGAGCCCGGCGACGGGAATTCAAAATTTGAAGACTTCATTACGAAGATTGTTTTATGATTGCTTATCTAATTTAATCGATGTAATCTTCTTATCCTAAACACATTATGTATATATATATAATTTTCATAGTTATAACACACCTAGTTAATTTGCAATCCGATTATTTATAAAAGGAAAAACTCACTTTTCGGCCTCGGAGCCCGTCGCCGGGAATTCAATATTTGAAGATTTTATTACGAAGATTGATTTATGATTGTTTATCTATTTTAATAAATGTTTTCTTTTAATCCTCAAGACATTATGTATATATTTAATTTTTATAGTTATAACACACCTAGTTAATTTGCAATCCGATTATTTATATTCAGTCAAATGACAAATGAATGAAAATTATTTGTTGCGTAGCAAAAATTTATTAATAAATAATAATTATTTAAAACTGTTGTCACGGTACCGTCAGCCATCTTGTTTTATATTTGAATGCTTATTTTTCATTGGTCGAAACAGCAGAATGCATTACTGGTGCCTCGGAAAATAAATTAGTACAAGAGGCATCGCGTAATAAAATCGGCGATCGATATTAATTAATAGTAAAAAGGTTTTCCGAGACTCCCCGGGAGGTGACTTGTCGTTAACCGGGCCAGTGAGGTATGGTCCTATTAGACCGGATCGAATGTCACGTGACCGGAATTTGATTCAATTAAAGGCGTTCGCCTGAAGCCATTAACAGATATTTTAGGAAGGTCCCTTCGACGAGTCCTTCAAAACTTCTTTCGGCGCAGATTCGTTTCAAATTTACGTACGTGCTCTGAAATTTTTCTCATCTTCTTCCCCTCTGGAAAAATCTCATTTTGACTTTCGAGAGGAGAATCATATTTAATTACATTTTTAGAAATGTATTATAAAAATAATTGGATCTTGAAATCAATTTAGTGAAAATATTTATAGGAATATTGATTCAGTATACTACTTTAACGTATGGAAATTCGTATAAACGTATATTGTGGAAACTCGGTTTACGAGAAACGTGCTCGTATTTTAAAACACTCGTATATCAAAGGCAGTTTTTTTAAATAAAAAATGAAAAAAAAATTATCGAAAATTCCACTATAAATATCTTTCGATATATGTTTTACCTGATATTATCGATTTTTTTTAACTAAACTTTAAATAATTCTCGAGAATATGTGCTAAAAATAAAGTGGCATCGAATGTTTTTATAATTTATCCATCAACACCAATTTTATCGCCAAAACGTCACTTTTTCTAGCGATATAATCTTGCCACACTTGCCATTTTTATAATTTTATTGTCATAAATAAAAATATGTTGGTGATGAATTGAATAATACGTTATTTTAAATCATCACGGTGATTTTAAGCAAATGTAAATGCAATGTGGCTACAATTTTGAGTTTTACCAACCGAGATAAAAATATTCGCTTCAATTTTTATTAGTCTTGCATCTCATTCATAAATAGTTATCCTGCGTAATATTAAATTTGCAGCAAAATAGATAAATTAATAATATTTTTTTTATAATTTATCTATATTGTGCTATGTTTCAATAATACATTACCGGTAAAATTCTGAACTTAATTTAATTTCGGACCGAAAGTCGATGAGCATAAAATAACATTTTGAGCAAGTATCCAATCTAAAATGTAAATATGGTTCAATGGTTATACTTTTCATATAATCTAATCATAGTTAAGTCTAACCGTTCTTTCGTTGAACCAAACGTAGACCAATCAATGTGGAGTAGAGATAAAAAATAAAACCACGGAGCCATTTCGCGCGGCAAACTAACGAACTAATTGAAATTCGCTCAACTTGAATTTTGATTGGAACAATTTGCAGTCAACGAATTTATGCATCCGTAAACAGAAACAAAGTGAGATTCGATCGCGAAACGAGTGAAGTAACGTTTGATTAATTTGCGCGCAACGCTCTTGGCTGTTTTTTTTATTTATTATTCCTCCACCAAACAAGCGTAACGAAGTATTCACTTTTCACAAATCAACGTTCGACATATGCATACAGTATTCGTACACATATGCAATTATTTTTCATTAGTGCGTATTACGACAGGCTTAAATTTCCTGTGATTATGTAAAACGCTGTTATGCATGGTGTGTTTATTGAAGCAAAAAAATCAGTTACGTAATGCGGTTATTCTCTTGATACTTAAAAAAATGTCACGGTTGATAAAACATGTGTTTTATGTAGAATCGGATATCATTAGAATTTCTTCAGGTAAAAGTAATTAGTTCCTTACAATTCTATAAGTACGTATACAACGCTAGAACAATTTTTCTAATTAAAGTTCATATCATACCATTTCTAAATAGCAAAACAAAGTTCAATATTTCTCTGCCGTAAATTTGTTAAGAATAACTACAAATTAAAAAATAAATTTGAGTGAAGAGCAAATGCAGCGAAATTCTAAAGTTTACTGATTATCAACGGATCGCAGTTTTTAATTCTTACATCATTCAGATAATAAAATTTTCCAACCAATGGTAGTCATGAAATAGCGTTAACGCTCCTTATCAACTTATAATAATTTTTTAGAGGATTTAGAATTATTTATTTTTAAAATATTTAAAAAATTTTAATATTTAAAGTTTATAAAAATTAAGATATTTTGTGGTTTTCTGACATTATTTTAAATATACTATTTAGAAAAAATATGAAAATTACTACTTAAAATTGGAAGTAAATCGCATTTAATTTAATGTATATATTGTAAGCTTCTGTAAGTTTTACTTGTTTTTCGTATTCGTTTTTCTAAGCCTTATGTTCCAATTAAAATGGTGGCAGTATAACTATTAATTATTAGCAAGGTCCTAAATATTATATTTTATAGTTTTACTTTTATAAGAAACATAAAAATTTAAAAATATGTTTTGTTTTTTAGAGTACCTAGTTCTATATTTAAATTTGCTATACTTTCTCAAAATAGAGTGAAATTAACTATAAGAATAATATTTTTTTTTTATTTAAAATTATCAATAAAATTATAATTGATAAGTAAAGGTGAAAGTAAAAGTATTGATTGATTAAGAACATAGTGTGTTATAAATATTTATTAAATTTCCTTTTAATTATTTCTGGTTTGATAAACAGGCATTATATAAATTAACGCACGAATAACGCATGTTGTAATTATACAATTTCCGTAATACATTATATATGTTAATATTTCTTAATTAGGAAAATATAATCAATAGGATTTAAATACTTTTATGAACACTGTTTATCTGCTTCCTGCTTGCCTTTTATTTTAGATAATACTGTCATTTTTTAAAATAATAAGCTGAATAAGCTTGACAATATATATATAATATAAAAAATTCGTGACGATGGCTGGAGCATCACAGCCGAAATATAGGAATAAAGTAAGTTTAGATCGCGATGAATACCGAGATTCAATGAGATATATATATAAATAAATATATTTTTTTTTCAAATCTCGGGATTCATCGCGATTTATACTTGTCGTATTCTATATTTCGGCCGTGATTTTCCGGCCATGATCACGACTTGCTTGCGACTCGTGATCATGGCCTGAAAATCACGGCCGAAATATAGAATACGACAAGTAAGCATAAATCGCGATGAATCCCGAGATTTAAAAAATAATTATACTCGCGAAAATCTAAAAATCCATAAATAAATATATATATATTTATTTATTTTTATAGAGTACACTTTTTTTACATCGTGCAGGTCAGGATTTATAATTCGCACTTTTTTTTTATTGGTTTTAATGTTAAAAACACCTAAGTTTGAATGTTATTACCTTTACTACTCCGCAGATAGTAGCATACTTACATATTTATTGTATATATATATTTATTGTATATAAAATAATAATATTTTTAAAAAATTTATTATAATATTTTTTAATGGAAATTCCGAAAAACCAGCTTGTTAGTCCGTTTTCCGGTAAAATCATAATCCCTTTCTTAATGATTTAATATAATATCAGGCTTAATCAAATACAACCCTATAAACGAATTTGTTGAGTAAAATTACAGGTAGCATAATAAACAGAATTAATATTATTATGAGGCAAATTTTACGTAAGGGTTATTATAATATTATATTTTGATCGCTTATTGATCTGAGATATTATATAGTCCCAAAGAAACATAGTCCTCCTATCAGCCTATGCTACTTTATTGGGTATTTTTTTCTTCGAAGAAAATCTAATGTTTTGTTATAACGTTATATCTAAAAAGCATATTGAGAATATTTTATTATAAATAAAACAGCTTAACTGTTAAATAATTTAAAAAATATTTTTTTTAATATCAAGAATATTTTTATTATAAATTATATGTTTAATGAAAAATATTAAATAAAAAGCATAAATTTCTTTATAAAATATTTTGTGGTAATTGTAAATCATATATGACCAACCGGAAATAAAATTATAACGTATTTATAATGTAACATTTACGTTGACTTTATAAGCATAATAATGACACTGGCAAGTCACAGTTCTTAGAACGATTTTTGATGATCCTTGGTGATAATATTTATTTAATTTCTTAAACTTAATTTTTTTATATTATTAAACTTTTCTGTTTTGTATAATATTATCGGTTTTAGGGCTGCATTTGCCGTAAACAATTTAAGACTTAGTTCCATAATATACCGTTTATCCCAAATTCGCGAGGACTGAATAACAACAAATAGAATACATTGGATCTTCTGAAATATTATATTCATTTATTCAAAATACACCTCTTCTTAGTCAATTCAGCGCTAGAGACGATCATAGAAAATTGTCTGTGGAAATTTTTCGGAAGTGCCTTAAAGGTCTCGGTCGAACCCTTTTAGACGTTATCAATGGTGTCAAATAGTTTTTCCATCAGTACCAATTTAATTTTTGAGATTAGCCACAGGGAGCCAAATTTATTAAATCTAGAGTATGGCTGAACACTATGATGAATTCGAAGAATTCGCGTACAATGAAACGAAGCCTTGGGCTCGGAATTCTGGTCATACAAAAAAAAATTTCGGTGGTGAATGTCAGAACCTAGACCTACAAAAGGTATGCCACAACTAAGAACAGGAAATATTACTAATATAACTAGTCCTTGCGGATTTCGAACAGACGGTGTATGATTATTAAACTTAAGCTTAAAATCGATACGTATACTAATTGATGCACTTTCTCTGTTTTTTATTTAATAATAAAATTAAGTCAAGGGTTGTTTACAAGTTGAATTTATGAATATTTATAATATTTAAATTCTTAGTATATTTTTGAAATGCAAATGCAATTAGCTTTATTTTCAAAGTACTTTAAGAAGTCGGTATCTAAGTGTATAATTTTTTAAAAATAAATGTAGTTCATTTTAGATATAATGACAAGCTAATATAGATTAAACTTTAATTATACGGATTTAAATTCCCAAGAGGCCTGATACTAATAGCACAACAATTTTGATCTATTAACCGAATTAAATTCGCATAAAACGATCGCAACAATCGCGACTAATTCGTGTCGCATGCATAAATTGATCGAATTATCTTTCCATACAAGGCGAACGGGACGCTAATTAAACGCGAGTGGGATACAGGTACATTAGTCGATGGCCTATTTAGCCAGTGCCTTTGGTGGTACCTATGTACGTGCCGTAAAATAGCTCCTGCTTCCGAAATGGCTACTAATTAATTTCCCTTCACCCGACGCCAATGGCACTCGCCACACACAGACGGCAGTGACACGCGCGCTCCCACAGTAAAGGGTTGCCATTTTTGGAAATTAATCACTAGGGAAAAAACTGGTAATTATACCAAAGATATTTGTATCTGCAACATAAAGTACACACCAAGCTAGAATATAATTTAATAAGCCCCTCTTTGAGATATTTCTATGTTAATTCCAGATACTATTTTTTTTATAATTGCAGTCAAAAATGTATAGAAAAATGGAGAAGAATAAACGATTGATGAGAAATATGAGATGTAGCTATAACATATTAATACTTCTAGATTGAAAAGCTAATGTTTATATTTTATAATCTTATAAAAGTATTGTCACGTGAAAACCCTGCTTTCGTAGCACCGACAGTGGCAGGGGTTGTCGCGGCCAATTTATAACGTCAAACGCGCCAGTGATTGTTACGACCGTAGACGGTGTTGATTTATGATTAATTTCAGTTTTAAGCGCGCAAACCAACTAGGCTGTCATTTTGAAGGGATACGTTGTCTTCGGTTCGAATGAAAGTATGTATAATACATAATCTACTCTACGAGTATCATAATACATAGTTACTTTTGACTGGCATCGTTGACAACTTTACTGTCAAACTTGTCTTTTGAATAATTTGAATTAAAGGCATTTTTCGAGCTGTGGTTGTAAATTTGTTTGATATAAAATTCGAGTATAATGGCAATCAATAGCAAATAAAATAAATCGGTGTCATTAATTCACTGTAAAGTAAAGTTTGTCTTTATGCAAAGTTATGTACGGGGGTGATTCTAAATTACATTGGCTCAAATAAATTAGCAGATATATTGCTACTCAGTGGCGGAACTACAAAGTGTAGGCTCAGGTGTAAAAAATAGCAACTAGTAAATAAACCACAATAAAAACTTAAATTCAGGATAGTTTCAGTACACGTAAATATGATTATAAAGCAAAACCTAATAATGTTAAATGATTAATAAAAACATTAGTAATATATAACAAAGGTTTATAAATCACATATAAAAGTTCGAGACACATGTTGCAAATATAATTAAATTCAACTTTGTTTCAAAGTAAAATAAAATAAACTTGAGATATTTATCGTAGATTTAACAATACATATTAATTAACAATAAACTTGTGACCATATTTTGAGGAATAAAATTATTATGCAACTTTCAAAAACTTAAGAAAAATGTCAATGAAATATTATTTAGCAGCAAACATAACTAAAAAACCTTTTAAAATTGTTTTCCTGATTGCCATCGATTGCGTTTTAAATAGTATAAACTTGTTTCTTAGCACTCATTACTTTTAAACGTGCATGGAAGTAAGCTGATGTAGATTCATATGTGCAGAATCTACGCTTCCTTTTACTTGTGTGTTGAAGGTTATTTTATCCAATATTTTATAGTTTTTCTCCTATCAAGGTAAATATGCAACATTTTGTCATATACATCTACACCTCCCATATATATATTGTGATAAAATCGCTTTGCATGAGTGCTTAATACCGGGTGATTAAAAAAAATAAGAGGTTGCCTGATAATATGTATCGAAATTCTCGTGGACTTCATTGAACCCGGAAGTTGTATTTGTGTCAATTTCTTCGCTTTCTGAATTTTCGATGGGATTAAAAACTCTGTGATTGTTTAAATAGTAGCAATGAAACTATCTTCGGATTCATATGCCATATTACTTTTATCAGCACTACTCGCAAAGTCATTGAACTCATTTTCATGTCTTGGGTAAATTAATAAACTTACATTTAAATTATTTATTACCACCGTTGATAATTAAAATTGAAGTAAAAAGCAATATATATCTGTAGCTAAATATATTTCTAACCTAAAACACATGCGGCACGCGAGAACTGTCAATGGATACTGACGTAACATATCGCGCTCCTGGCAATTTTAACATGTGCACCAAGGTTAAGTTGTTAAATGGTTAAACGGTATATACTGTCAAATAAAAATAAATTAACAAAAATACTACATGTGTATATAATAAAACTTCTCATTAAAAATTACCTTAGATTCCAAATTTTTGTAGAAATATCATTACAATAGAATAATTAAAACAAATAAAAATATCAAATCTTACTAGTGCTAATAAAAGTGATGTGAATATTAAATATAAGATGAAATTTCGTATGTTATGTAAAAGATTTCATTAAGATTTACGTCAAATCTTGCGTATTTTGTCTACAACCCTGTCACATAAAAATATATTACTTTGTAACTTTATTTATTTAAATATATAAAAAACTCAACGAATGAATTAAATTTCATAAAAATATGTTTCTATTAAAATTTTACATAAATCATCTATATTAGTGGATTTAAAACAAGTACAGTAAAATTAGCAGTGATAATTGTGAATTAGATTAAAAAATGTCAATTTACTATGCTATGCAATTTTTTCAGACATTCTATTCCAAACATCTGTTTTTAATAATGAACATATAGGGTTATAATTTAAAAAAAATCTGAGTTTTGCTCAATCTTTTATGCTTAATTCAGTTGTCGGATAAATATATTTTCATAGATCAGAGATCAGAGAGACTTTGACACACATTTTGAGAGGCAGCATTAAAAAAATCCTCATGATTACTTCTTAATATCACTACTGCTAGGATTTTGCTACTTTTAAAACAGATCTTTTGGCGTTTAACTAGTTATTTAATACACCATTTGGGACGTGTAAAAAAATTATCTTAAGAAATAAACATATTAAACAGTTGCGGAATCTTGCGCCACCTAGTTTCGCTACTGTTGCATATATTTATATTTTTATACGTCAGTTATATTTATATATTTGTATAATACATACTTCCCTTCTTCTTGGCTGACGTAAATCTGGAATATTTGACATCGTTCTTACGCGAAGCTAGGCTTTGAAATGGGTAGATAGTATTTCAGAAATTTCACCCTTCTCGCGCCAAGTTCGGATATGAAACGTAAGAACAAGGCTTGATCCTGTTTTATTTCCATATGTATCGGAAACGGAAGTCCCGCAGTAAACATTCCTGGCCGCGGAATATATATTGAAATATTTTCCGTGTAACGTGCCCCAGTTGCTTGGTTACCTTTCACCGGATGGAAATTTTGACACAGGAGCAATTCGATATATTATAAGGGTGCGCGTCTTAGAAGGTATACGTGTATCCTTATATTGTCAAGCATAAAGGTTCTTGTGTATGTGTGTGAATAATCCGTAGTGTATATTGTCACCGCTAATCACCGTAGGAACGCGTCACCAAATCCGGTCAAAATTAACTTAGACGTGTTTATATACAGTGTTAGTGCAAATAAATGTTTGTATATGTCGTTATGAACTAAACTCGTTCGAGTATTAGTTTAATTTGCTTAATAATAAATAATTTATATGCCATTTAGTCTGTCACAAAGTTTACATTATCGTGCTTAAACTTTATTAGCCAATAAGCTTCGATTAGTTGGTTTTCTACCTATTTATAGCTCTCATATCATCCTATTTCTATATTATTTAGCTTCAATACACTATTTAGGTCATTATTAATAATACTGCTAACAAGATAATGACAGAGTGTTGAAGATTTATTATATTAACTCACTTAAATAAAAAAGATATTAATAGATCCATTTGAAACTTTAATATATTTTAGTATTGAATACACGCAGCTTTAAGCTAATATGTTAGTTTAAAGCCTAATTTTATGCAATATTTAAAACAATATCAACCGTATATATTTTATATAAAATCAATTTACATATCCAATTTTAAAGAACTATCATTTTCAGTACTGCTGTGGCATATTTAAACCTTATTTATATATTTATAAGTAAGTTTTAATATAAACAATAAAAAGTGCGACTTTACTTATATATTATTTAATACGTGTGGTGGTGATTATTTTTTAAAAATCTGTTGCTCTTATGATAAGTAGATATATTATAATATAATATAAAATGTTACACAATGTACATTGTTAACAAAGTAATTTGTTCAAATTGCGTTTTCGCTACGCTAAACAGAGGAACAAAGCAAATTTGAAACTGTCCAAGACAGCTGATCACAGATTTCAAACTTGGCGCTTTGAATTGTTCACTAAGATGAAAGCTATCAATGTCTTCATCTATGTAGCTCGTTTCCCCTAACCATAAATTAGTTTATGAATTAAATAATAATTTTAATTTTAAAGTATCAAATCGAAGTGAGAAAATATTAAAAATATATTTTCTCACAGTAATAAGCTATCGAAACTTTGACGGTATAAAATTTCAAACGTTTTGAGGTGTTTTTTTTTTCATAAGGGTACAAAACACCCTCAATGTTGTTGGAGTTCATACACGTCCTCGGCTCCCGATGTACGAGGCACTAAACATGCCTGGCTGACAGGTGCCTCTCTTTTCACATTTTTCCTTGTCGACGGAAACTGTCATTTACAACCCACGAATCACTACATGAACCAATTGCTCTCTCGTATTTTATTACGTGTCCATTTTACTCGAGTGCTTTAAAACTTTACGCTTATTTATCCGACCATAGTATTTTATTTTGTTAAATAATATTAGATAATATTTTTTGGAACTCTATATTAAAATTAAATCATGGCGTAATAAATAAAGTTAGCTTATATATAATATTTTGAATCTCATTCTTTATTAATTTTATTAATTTAATTTATCTAAATATTACAAATATAAAATATTTTTATTCTCTTGTTTTTAAGTTTTGCAGTAGCACGTAATCAGCACGCTGTTCAGCGCTTTTTTTATGGTATAGAGAAAATAATATTTAGATGCTAATTGTTAAAATAAATTTGGCATACTTACTGAAAATAAAAGATGTAAAATAATATAATCCTATATAGTTTTTCGAAGTATAGGTCAAATAAATGCGAGAAGTTAGTATCTGTATAGGTGCAGATCACATTTCGTAGATAGAAATAGCGCATTTTTCCTTTTGATCAATTCGTTTTGTATTTATACATCTACAATTTTTAATTTCATGTGTTTCAAGATGCATGTAACTGAAAGTAATCAAACAATACGAATGCAATATTATCAAACACAATTCAAAGGTATTGAAGCATGTATATGAAAAGATCTTCACATACATATTTGTATTTCAACGAAAATATCCTGCAAAACTTTTACATATTCTAGTTTAAAAAAAAATGGAAATAAGAAAAACTTCAATAATTAATTGACAAAACTAATAATTACCTACGTGTATTATTGAAAAAAACTGAGTTTAATAATATTAATATACTTTATACCGTATTTGTAAATAAAATTTTATTAGTACTACATCTGTCGGAATATTACCTTACTAATAAATTTTGACTGCAAATAAATATTATATTTAAAAATTTTTGATACAGATGTCGCTACTAAATTTACTAAATACATTTCTCTTAAATAATAATATTTATTTATTTATTTTGCAAATAATTCAAATATAATTAAAAAAATATTTATTATAAAATATTATTCGTATGAATAAATTAAAAATAAAATTTATTTTAAAAGTTTTTACTAGTACTAGCTAGATGTCACTCTTCTTAAAAAAGTTTTTCCTGATACCTTGGTAATATTAATATATAATCTTGGTAAATTATTACCTTTGTAATAATTAATATAAAATACTTAAAATTTTAAACTTTTCCTCGTACCAAATTTCGTTGAATTTGTTGTCATTATGCTTTGAATACATTATTAAGCTCATTGTGGACTAAGATATTACATCATTATAATGCAAATTGAACTGCGATTAATATTACGTTTCGATGAACAAATTTCTAGAATTCATTAAAAGAAATTTCTGAAGCTCGATTTCATTTTATTTTTGGATGAAATTATCTGTATCATACAATTATATTGTATTTTTTGTGTAATCTATTTATTTTTAGCTTCTGAATCAATATTTGTTTAGAGTCTAAAGAAACTTAGCTTAGGTTTTGCCATAGTGACTGTTTATGGCAATTACCAGGTTAGTACTGTAGTTTTAAAAAACTATGCGGTGTATTTTATTATTTTTACTATATTTTAAATTACTTGAAATCTTACATATAATTGTTCTAAGACGCGCATATTTTAAAATGAAACATATTACATTTAATTTGTATGAACGGTGTATAATACATGTAAACAAATGAAATATATTTAATTATAATTAATAAAAATAAAAATAGAGTTAGTACGATGATTTTCAAGCCTCCGCTAATGAATTCTTTTGTTGTCGACCAATGAAAAATAAGCTTTTAAATATAAAACAAGATGGCCGACAGTAACGTAACAACAGTTGTAAATAATTTTGCTACGCGAGAATATTTTTCATTATTGTGGTGTGTGCATTGTTCGATTTGACTGAATATAAATATTCGGATTGCAGATTAGCTAGGTATGTTATAACTATGAAAATGAAATATATACATATGTGTGTAAAGATTATAAGAATACATTGATTAAACTAGATAAACAATCATAAAACAATCTTCGTAATGAAATCTTCCAATTTTGAGTTCCCGTCGACGGGCTCCGAGGCCAAAAAGTGAGTTTTTCCTTTTACAATACATAAAAATTATCATTGTTTCTGATTTAAAGCACATATTCGTTAGATTTGACTGAACATAATTACTCGAATTGCAAATAAATCAGGTACATTTTAAACGGGAATGTGTAATATATCCTTAGTATAGGCGGCGTCGCAGTGGGGACACTATATATATTATATATAGCCCCATGGGCAGCTTATAAATGTGTAGTTTCTTGGATGCTATCTAATAGATGATATTTTACAATGATTATAAATATATGATTACATACCTGGAATAGTCGATAGGCAAAATACCTAGGAGTGAATTATTTTTATTTCCGATGTGGCAAAATATGTATCTACGTCATGGTTTTTTATTATTTTTTCTTCTGTGCAATAATTTCTCTTTTGGAACAGCCAAATTCAGGATATTTAGTAACATCAAACTTATGTAGTATGTTCATTTTAAAGAGATAATACTTGCTGACAGTGACTCAACTTTAGATTATTTACTTTTTGTTTATATACACAAATTCTACGTTGTCGTCATATAGGTCATCAAATTGTTCCATCATTGCTTCTGAAAAATAATTTAAAACAATAAGACTTTTAGCAAGAGTTAAATTGTTTTGTAATATGTTTAATTAGCTTTTGTATGTATATCTTTAATTGCCAAAACAACGCTGTTTGTCTTTGAATATTAGAACCTAGAAAGTCAATAGTAATTTTGTTGCAATAGCCGTGATATTATTCATATAACCAAACACCCTCTGGCACATAATTTCATAATTTAAAGCTTTGTTTTTATTGGCTGTAATTCAAATGCTACAGCATTTTTAATCATCTTCGATTAACACTTTGTACGAAAAATTCTGTGATTATAACATATTTCACTATTTATTTAATTGCACTAACCTGCGCGTGGCGCGTGTCTGACAGTTGGCAAGAGTTGTCATATGTAAGCAAATTTAAAAGTTCAGGGAAGTCCCGGTTTTGTGCGCGCTTGAGAACAAACGACGCAATTGATTTTATCGATTCAAACTGTAAAATACATATCAAAATATGTAGAAAAATCATGAAATTCTAAAAAAAATATTTTTGTAACTTGAGAAAAATATATAATTTTAGTTTATAACGGATTTTAAATATAATATAAATAATGTGGATTTGTATTAGCTTCTCCATAAAGAAAAAATGTGTAATTATTTGGCGAACGTTGGCAATTTCATGTTATATTTTTTAAAAAATATTTTAATTTCGCTTAAAAGGGGCAAAGTCTCAAAGTACTATTCACGCTGTCACAGTGACAGCGCGTAAAGTGCTGTCATTAACAACTAACTACTAATAGAAGAAACACACGGTGTTGCAAAAATCCCATTTACAGACGCGTTAGAGAGGAAACTACACAAAACTGTGAAACATTAATTTAAATTTTTTAAATTATACAATTTCAAGGTTTATTAAAATGTTTCTTTTTCATCATTAAAAAAAATTTTTTTTTTGGATTTTAATTTTTTAAAATTTATTATAGATTTTAGATATGCTTAGTTTATTATAAATTTTAAATACAGGGAAATTTTTTTTCACTTAATTATTATTAAAATATATAATGCTGCGCAGAAAAAAACTATACTTTAAAAAATCATAATATTTTTATTGAAAATAGACAGACGTCTCAAAATTATTAATATTTTTAAAGCACATATTGTGCCTACTGCCCACTTTTGGTCTAAAGTTACAGATAATGTGGTCAATATTTTCAGTTTATTGGTTCTTTTAATTAGTAAATGTGGTAAAACTGTCCTTAATATTTACACATAAAACATATAAAAAACTTATTTTTAATCATAAAGTAACTTATGATGTAACAAAATAACGTTATTATTACTGAAATTTAAATTTATTTTAAAATTGTGTTATATGTAAATTACCTGTTGATTATATCTCATAGTAATATAGAAAACTATTTTTTAATATTGATATAGTTATTTAAACAAGTGTGTATTTTCCTTTGTTAAAAACACATATATTTATGACGAATGCGTTTTTTAAAGCCGATTCTTTCGTTGGTTATCGATCTGCATTGAGCCTAAGTCCTTATTTTTGTGTCAGGTACCTGCCGATGTCTATGACTTAATATCGTAATATTTAGATTTTTACTCCTGCGCGTAAATTTAACTAAAAGCTTTTTAAATATTCACAACCTACCGATTTTATTCCTTTATTATTTGTAAAATATGCCTACCCGTATTTATTAGTTATGTAACGGTCTCATTGATTGACCTAACAATATGACATTTGATATATAAAATATAAAAATTAATGTATTTTTTCCTAAGTAACTCTTATTGCTACCATGGAATTTAGAAGAGATGGAAAGTTTTTTATCTGCTTCTATACATATAATAATAAAAATGTCAAGACACCGCCTTAGAGTAGCACATCGTTCAGTCTTCAAGTTCGAACTTGACTACAATATTCACAGTATTTCGGTTACTACAGTAAAATCCGCAGTTAGAGCTCCGCTTGATTTTAAGCGTCCAAAGCGTTACCAGAGAGCCTGTGCTCTCAGAGCAGTCACATATACTGCGCTCCTAGAACCTTCGTCAGATCTTTAATAATGGTTTTACACGTAGTAGGAGCATCCATACCCCGGCTTTTTAGTATAAAATTAGATTTATTTGACTGTCACATTCTCGCGGACTATTTCAAATGACTTTGAAGTTCAATCAACGCCTCAGATACTTTTGATGAAGCTAATATATTATGTATTGACATGTATCGATGCCTTTTCTTATTTTTACCAGTAAGTTTGATTCTACACGACAGTACTATTGATATTTCATCCTTATATTCTTTTCACTTAGATTTTTAATGGTTTTTAAAATATTCTTACGAAGTTAATTAATTATTTTGTATCTATTCAAACCAAGTTTACTACCTCGCGGCTTAGCCTTAATCTGATTCCATCCGAACAATTATCGCATAACCTCGATTCTAACCCTCAAATAACATAATTATCCGCGTCCCGTGTTTGTATAAATCATTTCAGACACACAGCGTGTCGAATACCACGGGCTCAGATCATATATTAATGAGCTCCAGGGAATTCCTGGCGTTATTTGTTAACATAATGGACGATCATGCATCATAGTTGTCCTGACACGGGGACAGCACTGCATGTCCGAAACGAGAACGTCAAAGAGAATTTCATTAGTTCGTCCGTCTGTCATGTTTAATGCGACAATGGTACGAGCATCCACGAAATTATACCAGCGAGTTGGGTACCTAGTGCTGTGTGTTAATTAGCTACTGCAGAGCTCGTTCGGCTTCTTTGTCGAACGGAAAACACAAAGAGCCTCGACGTGTAGTATCGGGGCAAAAACTGAATTGTGCAAACACACATACACATAAGCCACTATATGTGTGTGCTTGTAGATAATAAAGCCGCTCGGTTAACATCTTGAAATTTGAAATCTGAAAGTGAGCTCGTTTAATTTATATCCGCCGCCGAGCTCACTTGCACTCGCTTCCGTATGAGCAGATTAGCAATCATCGTGTCCTCTTCAACCTCTTGTCTTCTGCAGACTAAGCCGACGTGTTCTTATATTTCCGGCCGCATACGTTATTACGTGGAGTAGTTTTTGAAAGGCAGGGTTGTGCCACTACTTTACTGTGAGCTTTTCATTATTAGAGATAGTAGCAAGCACTATGAAGTCTCAGAGCAAATTATGTAATGTGATTTTAACACCATCATATTCATATGAAATATGTCAGGTAACATGCATTTATCAAGATAGAAAGAATCTTATGTTCATACCATATATACATACATACATATAATATGTACAAAAAATGATATGGTAGTTAGTTTGTGGGCTATATTTTCAAATATGCCATGAATGTAAAGTTTAGATTTTTTAAAATAATTTATAAGATGGGCAAAGAGCCACTATACCGAATTTAAAAATTTTATTTAAAAAATAAAGAATTGGAATAAATAATAAAATATTACCATTATAAATTAGTATTTATTAAATCACAAAAAAAATAATAGAGAAATTAATAAAAGTTATATAGAAAAGCGATTAAAAATAAATTTACCACCCCCTTTTTCATCTAAGGTCGATAACAGATTTTAATTTAAAACCAATTTTGATATAAATAGTAATAGACTTTAAAAATTGTTTAATTTCGCTATCACACAAAATCGCTTCCACTCTTTTTGACCAGCGTCAGGCACAACTGTAGTTTTGAGTAACATCAAGAGTTGATTTTTGGTTGCCAACCAGAGAGGAGAGCGTTTATCTTTTTTTTTTGAAAAAACTCTATAAATAGAGAAGACCTCTATCTGAGACTGCCGTTATTCAAAGCTGCCTTTACGAAGCGAGGCTCCCTTTAGAATGAGCTGGTTTAATCTTAAAGTCACTGAGGAGGGTCGCAAAGGTTTTAATTGTTACAAATGTATTGACAACTTTGTGTAGAAATAAATTAAAAAATATCAGGCATGTTTGGACCTACTTTAGAGGGTCAGTCATTGCAATTAAATATGTAATATAAATATTATTTTTATCATGACCCTATTATTTTTAATTAACACGACTTATATATACATACATATATACGAAAGTGTTATAATTTTTTTTTTAAAAATGAGTTTAAAGATTACATTAAACGATCTAAGCAAGATATATAATATATTTTTTTACTTATCATTTGTGTGTAATTATTCATAAAATATCACTTAAACCGTTTGAATTTTTTATTCAAGAACTTCTGAGAGTTACGAGATATCATAAAACATTTCGGTTTAAGCCTGGGATTTAGATACCTATCTCAACGGATAAATGTTTATTGTGGGGTTTTCCCCTGACACGAATTTTTATTTTGTTTTGAGCCTTTGAAATCACTGTGAGAACAATCTTTTGGATTTTTTAAAAATTGCATATTTTACAGTTATATATTTTGAACTACAAAGTTTAGTTTCAATAACCCAGAATTAGCACTTTTAATTTTGACTAGAAACGTTCGCAAAAAGTATTTTTGTCGTGGTTTTAAAACACTTTATCAGTGTCAGTGTGTTTTTAGTAAAAAAAGCTTAGTACAGCAATAAAACTTGTGTATATCTTTTAATGCATATATGGGTTATGTTTTATATATATGATCATTGTTGAGAAAGAGTAATCAAGTTACTTTAGGGAGCTTATTTATATGTATTTATTCAGATTTATTATAGCTTGAACTTGGCGGCACTTTGGTAACACTGGCAACCTTCGGCGCGTTCGCGAGCGATTGCGGGCCCCCAAGTGTTTGTGTACACTAAAGATCCTTGCAAATCAACAAAACAGAGGCTATGATGCATTTTTAGTGGCCTACGCCTAAATACAATAAATTGTTTTTGTTCCTATTTTCCTTTTTACTTGCCCACCTCGATCTTTTCACTTGGCAAATAATATTTAATTATTAATTTTCTCGATTCTAAAGCAGAGTTTTGCTCAAAGCTGTTTTGCAAGATATGTTACCATGTAATACAATTATATTATTTATATATACTTCGATACGTTTTTATTTGCAATGAAAAGGGTGGTTCTTACATTCGAATTGTTTAATTTAATTAAAAAATAACAATAGTTAAGAACAGTTTATAAAAATTCTATATTACATGCTGGCATATTTTTAACATGCATTTAAATTCTCATTAATTCTGTGAGTTGTTTTTAGGAACCAATATTACGGTATTATTAGATGATTTCAATTACAAGAAAATCAGAGGGATTGCCCGTACTATATAATATGTATAGCTCTAGACATGGAACTTGTCCTATTGCAATAGTGTGAGTAAATATGTATACTAATCTGCACTGATTGGAACTTGTAAAATATTTTTTGACGTAAAGACTTTCTAGTGGACGGCGATAACATAGGGATGGTTTATGATCAAGCGGTAGCGGCGAAATACTTTCCCTATCGCTCGCTCGCGTGTTAAGTGACTAGAGTGAGTGAGAGATAGGGCATTCGGAACGTATCCCCTTATCGCTCACACACTCTCGTCACTTAACACGCGAGCGAGCGAAAGGGAATGTATCTCACCATACGCGCCTGTCGGTGTTAGGTAGAATGGGTGTGAGTCAGTAGGCAATTGGCACAGAGCGAAGCTGTCGTCTGTTGAGTACACGGTGTTTATCAAGTATTGAGATGTTGGAATACAGCAAATTAGGGCAAGGAGGAGCATTATCGGGACAAACTAAAGAAATGGCTTTAAACGTATATACATATTTTAAAAAGATGGACGATACTAGCAAATCGGTAATTATTGATAAAATGTCAATAGATTCAGTAAAAAAACTAGTGGAAGAAAAAATAAATATCATAACTGCCAACGAATGGATTAATGTCTGCCGAAATGCAATAAAAAATGAAAAAAAATATGAAATCAACGATATTGCCATGGATGTTATTATGAATAATATGAATTTAGCGTTTAGTGTAAACGAAGATTCGGACTCTAGTTCAGAAGATTCCTTTGATGGATAGATTATTTTGTCTGCAATTTTTGTATTAATTATATATGTCATTCACATATTTAATACATTTTAAAATCGTCATAATTTCCAAAGTATTTAATATAATTTAATAAAATTTTAAATTCTAAATTCACCGTATACGTACCAAGTTTACAAATTCTAAAGATCCATAGAAGAACCATTGATATTACTTTAGTAAAACTATCACAATGCTACAAGTAAGACAAAAAAAATCCCTTCCGCCAGCAGCATGTCAATAAATCATCCCTATCCAGGTATAAAAAATGGTTTGAACATAATTGCAACAAAAAAACAGTCCATTGAAAATCTGACATAAATACGATCTGTTTCATTTATTATTTAAAAATAAATGCTACAAAAAAATAATATTAGAAAATAAATTAATAACAAAATGTAAAACATTCATCAAACACCCTGTGACTCACACACACGCAATCAGACAAGTTCTGAGTCTAGAGCTATACATAATATGTAGAATGAGCATTGTGAACTACCTAATAACTAATTGCAACTCCAATATTAGGAATAAATTTTACTTAACTTTGATGTAGTGCTCTTCAGTTTGAACAAAATGAGCACACAAGTTGGCAGCCCTGCCATCCATAGACATAATCCCCGGTATCGGGGCATTTATAGGTGGCATAATTTGCATGTTATGGTAATGTCCGACTTTTTGTTGCGTTCGGTTTGAACACACTCGCAGTTAATCGCCAACAGACACCCTTATGTGGCCTTGTTTGCATAATTTCACCGCAAGACGGGACCAAATGAAATTGGGGAAAATTCCGCGGCGATTAGACTTGCAAAGCGATGCCTGCTAAAAACTCTCTGTAACATTTAGCGATGCCAACTAATAATACCCTTGATGTATGACTTCATGATGTATTAAAAAGTTTATGTAGCATACTTATATTTTAGCTGAATTTTTGAATAATTCAAATTTAATAATCCATTATAAAAATTAAACGCTCAGACCTTACATATGACTTTGAGAAGTAGAAAAGGGGACGTTCTTCTGCGTTTTTTTCGATTTCATTTTTTTGTAGTCAGTCTTGTTGATTCTCTAAAGCGAGTATAATTTCATAATTTAATCTTTGGAGATGCAAAAAAGTCACAACTAATCATAAAAAGGGTCTTCAATCACATTCGAAAAGTTTTGTTGAACCATCATTAAGGTTTATGTCCTTCACGATTCATTGCCACTAACCTTCCGTTTTTTACTATAACTGTGACGAAAGTAGACGAATATATGTATTTTAAAAAAGCTTTTGACAAAGTTTATCAAGGATTATTAGTAAGAAAATTTTTGGATCTCGGTTGCTCGGATGATTTAATTGGATTATTATTGAGTTACTTAAGCGATCATGGCGGCCGATTGTTACAACAATATTTTATCTCTTCGGAAATTTTTCTTGAATCCTCATCACGTTATTTACTATTGATATAAATACGCAATTAAAAATTATTGTGTATGCAAATGATATAAAATTGTTTAAGTGGATTCGATTTGCTGTGGATCCCTTCTCTCTACAGAGTGATTTAGATTCTCTGTGGAGATGAGCTTTCGTCACCCGTCATTTTGTGCTGAAAATGCCATATTTTTCTCGATCGCATTCACCATAAAAATATTCCAACGATCTCATTTAGAACATTCTGACTAGAGAATTAGTTTTGAGATGAAGCGAAATTAACTAGGCGTTCCACTTCTGACGATTCTTTAGTTATTTGTGTCTTCTAAGGCACCTAAGTTCGCAGAATTCTCTAATTGGAATAAATATGAAATCCTCTAATAAGCAAATACTACACCCGAATCAAAATAGTAATTAAACAAGTAATTGTCATATTAAACTAATTATATCATTTATTCAACATATGAATTTGCCTATGATGATTTTTTTGTAGCACTGATTAAAAGTTCAATTGTATATTTTATAATTATCCTATTTTTGGTCTGTTTTAAAATAATTATCTGTTTTAAAATATTATAATTAATTATTACATAAAACATGTTCTTTAGATACATTAAGTTAAACAGTCTAATAACATTTATAAATTATATTTTTTTACTTAAAATATAAATAATGTGGGGTTTGAACCACCCGCATAAGTTGTTATAATTTAGTGGTCATTCTAACGACCTTTAAAATAGAGATCAAACCATTACGAAAGTAGGGTCACACACAAGACCAAAAAGAGATCCTCATAATTTCATTAATAATTTAAAATATTGCACGGACAACCTATGTAATATCAAATCCATACTTTATGCAAAAAAAAATATTTGTTGCTTGAAAAGGACGCTTTAGAGTCCAGATAATTGTTTTTACCCTACGCACATTACTTTTGTTCTTCGATTCTTGGTTACCGATCGCCACAGTAGCCAACTGGACCGTTTCTCTAGAAACGTACTTTTTAAATTTAAAATTAGTCTTTAATTGTATTTAACTAATTTTAATTAAATTAAAATGATTTAATAAAACTGGTCATTAATAACAATATAAATATTGTACACAGAGAAAAAAAAATTGCTTATCCCTGTAATAAAGCATAATGAATATAGATTGCAGTAAACAAATAGTAAGTTATTTAACTCAATCTGAAAGACTAGTTTAGCTGCATAAAAGGATAATTAAACATGTTAGAGAGATAGAGGGAAAAAGTCGAAAAAAGCATTGGCGTTATCCGTGGCATCCGTTTATTCAATTTTACTATTTATACTTTGGATTTTAAATAAAATGATGTATTAAAATCGCAGGCTAGTCGCGCGTTTTAAGAGCCAATTGGCGACGTTGAAGAGTTATTTTGCGAATTTCATTCGCAGCCAGCGTAGCGTTATAAATCCGAAAATAGGAGCATTTTGCGAGAACATCGCTGGTTTCGACCGGATTATCACGCTGCTTTAATTCTCCGCCAGATTTCCTTGATCCGAGGGGATTTCGCCCCGTCCGGTATTTAGTGTTCCGTTTAATTGGCGGCACCGGTCGCCTAGTTTTCCCTTAACGTTATTATTTACTCGCGATGACAAATTTGTTTGGCCATTTGACACGCTGTCAAAGATTATCGGTCGAGCGGGCAGCGCAATGCACGAATGAACTTTAGTCTATATAATCTGCAAATATAATTAAATTGTGTCTTTTCTGTAGCGAAGTATTAAAATTTAATTTGTTTAAAATATTTTAAGGTTATGATGGTAAGTGCTATTTAAACTTTATTAATGCACTATTTATTACAATAATATGATTATTCAATTGAACAGTGCGAAATGTTTTTACTATTAAATTGCCACTACACTTTAAAAACGGATTGCGAAAATGTATGCACCACTTACCGCTCTCTATTAAAAAAAATAAGGTGTGTTTAATCATTGTTTCTATATCAAAGGCGACAATACGCCCATGTATCCATTTTAAAAATGCATATTTCAGAATATAATTGCAATAAAAGAGAACTTCTTAGATTTATTTTGAGTTTTATACCCTATGGCGCCCTATGGGTAAAAACTTTTATAAGGGTTTAGAGATCGGTCAGCTCTAAGCAATGCACATAATCTTTTTTCTATTGCGATGATTTTTTAGTGACTATAGGAAAATTTATAAAAATCCATCTTGTGTTTTTTACTCTCTTTAATGATTTTTTTATGTTCTCTATCTCAGCAAAAGTAATCTTATTCGTATAAATGAAATAAATATGTTTGACATAATTAACTTTTTCAAAAGATTTTTTTTCCAATCAGATCTATCTGATTGCTCATCTTTTAAAAGTGTTTTAATTTTTTTTTTGTTAAAAACATAACCGTTTTCTGATTTATAGAGATCTATGAAAGTATTTAATGTGCATTAAAAACCATTAAATTAATTTATCACCAAGAATTTCGTACATTGACTTAAAAAGTATTGCATTTAAAAGTGTATATGTTTATTAAATTTATAATAGTGTTATATATTAGATTATTTAGACAAAGGTCATATTTTTAATTAGGCAAAAAAAATTCTTTTAATGTTTATTTAATTTTTTTTATCTTTATTCCACAGATATAATCCTCTCACACCACTTAGTCAATTCATTAGCACAAAATGTAAAATACTTCGATAGACCCCTATTTGATTCTTTTAAGTGTTGCATTGATCAAAATAAATAGTATTCGGAAGGAGCAAGGTCTGGAAAATAAGGGGGATGAGATAAAATTTCCAGCCCAGTTCTTTGAAGTTGTCGAGAGTCAATTTCACCATGTCGTGTTGTAGAACTATTCGATTTTTGTTAGCAAGTGCATGCCTTTTTTTACTTTCTCGTGCACAGCAAACCAGCTAATCAGAATCAAAGCTAGCTGTTATTGTTTGGTCAGAATTAAGAGTTTCTTAATGAACCCACCATACATACAAAATATTTATTTACAGTGAGCCCGGGCCTCGACGTAGCTTTTGCTATTTGCCTTTTGGATAACCATTGTCTTCTACGATAACTGTTGTGGCACTTATTTCTTATCTCTGCTTCAAGATCCAGAAGCTGTTGCGATATGCAGATACACGCCGACATGTGTTGTATGTAACCATACACATTGTCTCCAAGCCTTCTTAATCTTCTTAATGTGTCTATGCACTGTAGAATCTGACTGATTCAGTTTCTCGGCCAAGTGATGGATTGTTGAGTAAGATTTGTCTATATCTACTGGACTATACTTTGTATCATAATTTCCCGTTATTGTTTACACTATATTTACATTCTGCGGATATCCAATGATCCTTTAAAAATGTTTTTAGTGACCGTAATTGCAATTTTCAAAAATATCATATTACTTGAAATTTTGTATAATTTTTTCATTTGGTAAAATTTCTGGCATCGTAAATATTGGTGCGCAATTTTGATTTCTTGGAATACCGCAGCACCGGCATTAAAATATACGTATTCAGGTATCAACGGCCATTAAAAAAACCCGACACTCAAAAGCATCCCAAAAGTGAATGGATTTGATTAAATGTATCAAGCTCACATGCAGTGTGTGCTAATTAGTATTACCATTATAAATATCCATAACACTTTTGTCAAACACATGTGCTTTTTCACACACGTCGTTAACGTCGTTAATTACAATTTATATAATACATAATTAAAATCCTCGACGCTACATACATTAAATAGCATACAAATTGAAGTAGATTTCCCTGGTCTATATTAGAGATAGAGCTTATTCAAAACTCAGCAACAATATCACAATACAATTCAAATTGCAAAACTAGAATGCCGAGGCGTGATATTATCGTTCCATTTTAGACTCGAGGTTTTCGGAAATATTAGTGTATGTGTAATGTTTAAAACACGTACTTACAAATTATTTATAGACATATCTCATAATTAGTATTTTACCCACAGCCTTTACGTTTTATTTAAACATATATTAAGCCATTTGCAGGTTTTTGACCATTGCATGGTGTTTTCATAATTTCACAATTCACAATTTTCAAGATTAATCTAAACATTGCATAGACACTAATGTCAGTTGACAGAAGCTAACAAAAAAACATGGATCTTCAGGTAAGGCCACGAAGTTTTAAACTTCAACTCGTAAAATATTTCAAGTACATTAGTATACAAAAAATATTCTATAATTAAAGATATTAAAAATATTAAATTTAGGGATTACTATACTTGTGTAAATTTAAAACGATCTTCTTGTTTTCAACGTAAGATAATATAAGTACCTGTCGTCTTTTTCCCCCTGATATTTCAGTAACCGTTTTATTAAAAGGAGTTACTTTTTAATATTTTTTTAGATACTTTTTGTATTTAAGGGACTTTTAAAACAAATAAAATATGGTCTTTCACTTATGTTTCTTAATTAATTTGTCGTATATAACAGTCTATAACGTTATTTCCCCAAACAGAAATTTATTCTTGTGGTTATTGCTATTAATGTTTGCAAAAAACTTTAGCACTTTTTACCTTCTGCACGAAGGATAATAAAATATGTAAATATTTAAAACCATTATTGAAATATTTTATTTATTTTTTATAGTTTTTATATTATAATACATGTATTATTTATACATGTTGCCCTAATATTATGCATTTAAATAATTGCTTTGAGACATGTATCCATAAATATAAACCTAAAATTATTAATCAAAATAATATAATATAAGTACAAAGCACTATTAACTAAAAATATAATTATATGTTTAAAAATATTTTATTATGATCAAATTTATTAAATAAAATTTTATTGTGGACAATTTATTGCTTACGATTGACTTATTGAACTGGCATATAGTATCGGAATATAGAAATATATATACACTTTATTTTCATTTATTTATGAATTTTAACAAAGAGATCGGGCATTTGTGCATCAAAGTGTAAACCGTGATAAAATTAACAAATACACAAGTTTACCTGTTTGAACTGTCACAATATAAAATTACCCTTTGAAAATAGTAATGGAATTTTATAGCAGAATATTATTAAACAAGACAAATACAATTTCCGGCTTAAAAATATTTTTTTTTACATTATTATAAATTATCCCAAACTAGGCCAGAAAAAATGTTTTAGCATTTTTTGTGAACCATGTCAGGTGAAAAAACTTAAATAGTAAGGATACTTCTAACTTTCTTAAATTTATAAGGGAAGGTATTTTTTATGGTCTAAGTTGCTTTCAAATGAATTAGCTGAGCACACTATGCATCTGTCGTAATTGTCTGCATATAATCTAATAACTCATAATGAATTATGCCTTTCATATCTCACCAAATGCATAACATTATGTTATCCTGTTTTTAATGTTGGAATTGTAGATTGATTGCCATCCAGTCACGGTCATGATTTAATATCATTTTCAATAACAATTTAATTAAAAATTAATCTTTCTGTTCTAGAATCATAAATTATTGGTTGTAACATATTTAACATTGGTCGGTAGCGGACAAGGCCTAAACACAGCTTTGAGGCAATGTTATTGGACAGATGACCGTGCAATAATTGCAAAGCATGCATACTACAATGCTTTTTAATGCAATGGCAAAAATATTTTTTTCTGGTCGTGTGTCTCAGAACTTATAAAAGTTGCGTTTTTGTGCTGTGGTAATCGATGGTTTATAAAAGTTTAAGTTGCTCCTATACAATTGTAAATGTTCGATTTAAATGTGGATTGTTAAACGATAAACCATCGTTTTATTTATAAACGTCTTCATTGACGTGTTAAATCTTCAAGTGATTTATTATGATAAATTAAATTTGAACTAATTGTGTTAGCACAAGAGTGAAAAATATAAAAAGTGCCACGACAAAGTGCTTAAACTAATAATTCTGTGTAATATAGGTATATATTTTGAATATATTAATATATACAAATATGAGTTCAACAAGTTACGACAAACTTTTCGGTGACCCAGTAGTTATTTGTGTAACAAGGATATTTTATTAGGTATAATTTAAATATACATAAAACAGACATACATACATATATAATAATATAAAATACATATCATGTATCTGCCTCAGCGCTTATTACAATTTTCTGCATGGAGAACTAATTAAACACCCGTCTGCGATGTAAATTTATTCGCGCCTTCGACTAAATTGCACCGAAAAGTGGATCAAAGACCTTTCAAAACTAATCTTGAGAATTGATTACGACGGCTAATACTTAATCAAACTTTGCTCATTTGCCGTGTTGCCTTTTCATAAAACAACCGCGTAATCATAGCCGACGCTAACGGGTCGTTAACACTTTTGAAACGTTGAATTATTCAAATAGGCGCCGTCGAACGAAATTTTGTAGGGGTATTTTTGACCCCCGAAATTAGCGAGGAGCGCCTTTTCGTCCAAAAATATCGATCCGAGTTTTTTTTTTTGTTCTAAAACATTTAATAGGATTACGCGCGACCTGTCTACTTCTATATATATATTGTATAATAACGTAATGTATAGCCGGAGGCGGAGAGTATCTATAAATTAATAAGAAAATGTCGAAAAGGATCATCCATAATCCCTGCATCTAGGAGAGACTGTAATATCGTGGATAATTACCGCGCCACTCTTATATCCTTTGTCCTCATCCCTTCGCTCGGCGGCAAAGTGTAATAATAAAGGAGGTGGATTCTTGAGTAAAATTTAATATCAAATATTCATATATACTATATATTATGTATAATCTATCAGTACAGTAATACAATTATTGATTTATTGTTATATTAAAATTTTATTCAATAACAAGGGAACGGCACGATAGAAAACATTTGGTAAATACGTTATCTAAGAATCAGTATTTCGTAAATATTCTACGCTCTATCAGTGCATCACTACCCCTTTTAGGTTCTTCATCTCCAGGGATCTATCCTCCATGAACTCTGCTTTTAACGTATTTTACCCGCATTATCTCCTTGGACTATCATGCCTTTTTAAACTTTTAGGGCTTATAGATTTAAATATTTTCGACTAATCTTACGGCTATTATAAAAATATTTTTATATAATAATTTATTATTTGTATTTTTTATTCATCCTAATTTTTTGTTTATATTTTACAATTTTGTCTTTTTTGGTAATGATTTTTTCGTTTTGTGTCAGATAGATTATATATTTAAAAATTTTATTTACTGTATGAAACCATAAGCATATGTACACATTTATTAACATTAGCATATTATACTAGAATTTATGTATATACATTAGACCCCCCCCCCCTCCCAATAACACGGTAAATTGGATTCGAAAATACTTACGAATCAGGCCCGTGTGGTGAAATATCTGTTAAATGAAAAAAATTGTTTAATTTTAATTTTATTATTATAATGATTTAATTTTATTATTATTTTATTATAATGATGATATTATAACATTTGATAGTATTCTTAGCAACCAATTAATAAATAATTTTGTGAAATAATTTTGTTCTTAATAACAGTTGTGCTGTGTTTCCCGTTCTCAATATTTTATATAGGAAGAAATAGGGCAGTCCGTAACGTCTCAGACTAGTAACTGTAAGGTTGCGGGTTCGAGCCCCGGCAGTTGAACTTGAATTTTTATTTTTAAAAATAATTGCGCTAATATTATAAATTATATTTCACATACCTAATAATTTATTAAAAAAAAATCCTGTGAACTTTATCTAGTATTATTAATATTTCAATATGATTATTTAGGTTTTTCTATAAAAATCAGTATTATATAGATGAGCCATATCGGCGAATAACTCTCAGCGTTTCACTTGAGCCTGAATCACTAAGCACAACACAATAGCGTATAAATATCTCAGCATTGATTCACGATAAGAGATAGCGCCGCTGATTACGCAAGCCGACTGTAAAGTCCGCGTTAATTAAAACGCTTTTAAACGTCGCAAACAATCGTCAAAACTGCTCGAGTCGCGCGTCTGGAATTAGCGAGTGGCCCAAATTAAAATTTCTGTATTTAATGTTCGGCAATTGAATACAGAATTGCGAATAAACAGCGCCGGTGTCTGCGCTTAAGGCCCGAATTTCAAACATTACTTGAGACACGTCTCCCCGCGACTTGGCAGACTCTCAGTATTTAGGCCGATGGGCGTATCACAATGGTCTGTAATTACAGTGGATTTCTCACACTCGTTCTTTATAACATTATTACATTATACAATGGCAACAGGGTCGCATGGTTATGATGACCCAAGTTTGGGGGCGAAGCGGCCAGAAAAAAGGGCAGGGAGAGTCTAGATTTTACGACTTCAAAAAGTGGCGAAATTTCATTAGGCTTACACGTCCAAAAATTTCCACGCAATCTTATAATCCGGCAGTGAGATTAGTTTTTGTAACCGACGGAAAGTTTTGTCGTAATAATCAAGTTTATCGCGAGCGGCGATAGGCCGCTCGGGAAAATATTGTAAAAATAATATTATTATCTAAAGAAAGAACGTAAAATAATAAAAGATCGGTGTGCGTGTTAAACGCGATATTGACATGAAGCTATTATTTTAATAGTTTTTTATATTTTTACATATATGTAGCGCCAAACTATATTCATGTGTTTTATTTATTTATTGGCATTGCAAATTGCCAGTAATCACATTATAAACAAACGCTGATTGTAAAGATTTGTCAATTTAGAAGTTCCCATGGATTTTATTTTTGAATCCCATTTATTTCTTACTTTTATAAATTTTGTAGTAAATAATAAACTATGTGCATAAATACAATTGTATGCAAATGGCACTACTATAACTAATTTTTATTCTTAATAACTAATAAAATAATACTTATATTCTGAAAAATCATAATATCATTGTTAAATAATATATGAAAACGTAAATTTTAGATCAAGCCTTGACTTAGATGTAGGTATCTTTTTACGTAGGACAAATTTATTACGTTATAAACTATTCTTTTTGTGCAACAATGCCGTTTTCTTTGCCGCAAAAGTAAATTAACCGCAACTCGATGTTCACCGTAATTTAAAAATAGATATTCCAACTGAATACGTTTATAAATTAAACGTAAAACGCATTAATAAAAAATATACTAAAATAAATACTAGTTACATGTATGTAAAAAAATAAAAAAAAATAAAAATACCAAAAATAGTTAAGCAGGTCTAGGAACTGCAAAACACATTATATACTATATAAGTATACAATAATAAGCTGACATAAACTTGTTCATGTACGTGAGCAGATGGACCGAAATATTCACTTTGCAACATGTCTCCTCAAGTATTTGTTTGTAACACGTGCTAGAATAAGCAAACACAAACTTATTTAATACACACAATGTTGTGTTGTATGGATATGCCCTAATAATACAACAGGTGAAGCAATTCTCGAGATAATTGTCGCATACAGAGCAATTTCTATATGACAACACTAAGTTGCCAAACGTGTGCAAAATAATTACACAAAAGCAAATCACCACAACAAAGTAAGGTTTCAATAAGTGAGAGAGAAGTTGTGGTGGGATACTCTGGGGTGGTTCGCGTAGGAGCGACTTTGATAACCACCCTTGTTTATCACTGTCGTGAACCAAGTGGCAAGCTCACCAATCGCGGTGATGCAATGGAGTCGTTTCGCTTTAGCATCGCGTTATTACATTATTGCAATTATCATATTTAAGGCTTATGTATAACGAAATGGAGGGTATCTTCTTAGCGTCGTATATAATAACATCAAAGATTCAACCTTTTGCTCTTATCACAGGGATGATTTCAAACTTGGCACTTCTCTTTGAGGTCAATGAAAACCTTCTGATATTTCTAAAACACCGATACAAATAAAGGTGAGATTTTTCACAATTACAAATATAAGCTTAAGTAAAATACATCCAATCATTTTCAAGTATTTTAATGAAATAAAATAATAAAAAGGAAAATAGAAAACGTTTTTTTTAGCCTTGCTCGTATTTCTAAATTATGTTATTTTATTTTAATACAAAATATGTTAAATCTGTTTTTAATTAAATTCGTCTTTATTTTATTTATACTAAATCCTCAATTTTTATCTCATATTAAAAAAAGATGTATCATATACGATACCTTTTAATTGAGGAATATATGCCAAAAAAAGAAACATTACAATTTAAAATTCTAGAGAAATTTATGCATCCTGAATTCTAACGTACCCATTGCGCTTTTCACGCTGTTTTGTTAAATACTTTATTGTTTGTTAACATTTAATTAACAATGAGCTCCTACTTTATGGTTAGCGTAGGCAAAACGCAGAAATAACATGAGAGGTTTTTTATTATGCGCTAAATTATCTAGCAGCAGTGTGTTTTATATAAATAAGACCAAACTGAATAAACTGAAGCTTGGAAAGAAATAATTTATTATGATCGATAGAATAAACAGTTTATCAGTTCATTATATAAATGGATTTTCTATATATAAATAATATTGCAAACATATATTTTATATATTGTAATATTGAGATTTATAAATATAATCATTACATTATTTTACTGTTATTTTACATATCAAGATACAAGTATTTTGTACTTATTTTTTTTAGATATTTTACTTTAATTTAATAATAAAAAAAATATTGAGTAATAACAGTGATTTTTATAAACTTTTTACTAATAATTATTTGAGAATATCGCAATAATTATTTATTTTTGAAGGATTTATATCTCGTATATTTATTTATTTTTACTTATGTTAAAATTACCATAAATTAAATTTTAGTTGTGAGTGTTTATGTAAATATTATAGAATTAAAAAATTGTCATTACTGCATAATATTATTGTGCTTTGATATTTTATGCCGGTAACATATTGATGAAAACTACAAGGTCAATCCCCTACAATAAGATTTATTGTATTCTGCGTTTCTGCTTTCAAGTATTATAGTCATTATCAAATACAATGTGCAGGAAATGTAACTGCTTATTCCAGTGCATGCACCACTGCCATTATCGGTACTTGGGCTCTATGAGTCCAACCCAATGGGCGGGCACCCAGCTTTTGACGGCCGGATGAACGAGACCTCCCCCCCCTATTACTACATATTTATCAAAGTTTCATTAGAATTTCTCTCGAGCGCACGAGGAGACGTTCTCTCGTTGACTGGCCTGCATTGCGTTTCATTTAAATTTTAATACAACTCTCAATAGATTTTTTTACTTTGTTTTTAAGTTTACAAATGTGAAAAATACTAAAAAAAATCAAAAATAAATATGTATCAATAATAAATTAAGTCCTTTGATCAGATACTGTAATTTAGATTTTTTCAGACCAAACCAATAGTACAAGTATTAAATTACATCATTTTTCATTTTACACACAGATATTTTGACACTTAATCAATTTTATTTTTATGATTGTTGCGTCTTAATGATCCTGAGATTTTATTTTTTATCTTATGCTAGGTATTTTTTATGGTAAAATATTTTTATTTTGAAATTACAAATAATATTTTTTTCTACGGATATTTCAGAGAAATATCATTTGTGTTTGACTTGACAATACTTATAGCCTTGTCACCGTTGCTGGTTATTTTTATACATTATATATTACTCGTGTATATACGAAGGCAAAATTTATTATTGATCCTTAAAATTTATGTACATTTAACTCAGGTTTTAAGGCTATGAAATGGCTCTGAAATTTACGGAACTTGTATCTTTAACAGAAAAATATTTCCCGTATACCAATACAATATTTACAACAATCTACTTCATTCTCATGCATGCAATGTTATTACAGGGGAGTGAAAGAAAACATTCAATAGGCAACGCGATTTCATACGACGAACGTCTCGGTCATAAAGTCGCATGTACATAGGTACATAGGAAACGCGCCATACATTGCCGTCTTGAGATTTTTGCATACGAATCTCGCGATGACTGTCGCCGATTTTATCATTGTTGTTAACCCTCCATTGTGTAGTTGCGCACTCGAATAATCCGCCGTAGGTAAATCGTTTCTGATCTTCCGCGAAGCTGCTCAGAAGTGTTTTGCTATGCATGAGAATCCGACCGGCGGAATCCATTCGAAAAGATAAAATCAGCGCGAGCACAGTTGTCTCTTGCGGAATGGCAGCGGGGAATTTACAAGAACATAACCGAGCCTTGGGTGGATGAGGAGAACAGTGTGTTCGAACGGGATCCTATTCCAATAACGTCCCTAACCCACATCCCAAGATGTGTGCATACTTACGAACGAGAATCCAACAATAAGGAGAAATGTAATATAATCGATTATTCATGCAAAAAATTCTGAAAGAATTTGATTCTTCAGACGTAACTTATTGCAATTCCGTTGCGAATTTCAAATATCGTTAGCTTTAACTTTTATCACTAGCAAATATATATTTTAATGAGCTTTTTGGGAATTTCTTGTTGCGCGTATGTAACAGATTAAAAAAGCATTTTATCTATTGTATCTACATGCTTTATGTTTATAAGTTACCTGATATTCTAAAAAGTGTTTCGAAATTCATTAATCTAATAGTTTTTATTGAATAACTTTTTTTTAATTGAACATTATATATACAATTAAATAATATAATACTTTAATGTATTATTATTATTATATAATCTTAATAACCTTCAACGGCTTTCCATGAAACAACTTTTTCAATGCTCAAAGAATTTAGCTTTAGCGTGTTTACGATATTATTAATTATGATATCACAACTTTTTGTCATAATTGTCAATCAAATTAATTTATATATAATATATAGCCGCTTCTAATGATATTTTGAAAATTAAACGCTGTTTTTTTATATTCCTAACGAACTAAATATTTTTAAAAGCGCTGGAATTGATTGGATGATCAAAACTTTTTTCATGTCTATAAAGCTTCTTAGAACGTAATAAATCTATTTAAATTTCTATTAATAAAAATATCTGTATTTTATAATAAATAATACAGTCATAAGTGCTTACTTGAGTCATAATAAAAATATTTCATTTTTTACAGTTTTATATTATTTGTACATATATTGTGCAGCATATGAAGTGTAATTTCAAGAGTTTATTAATCAATTTGGTGAAATTAAATGTAAATTAGTAATCAGTTCAACAAACATAAAATGTATATACGTATATGGAAAGTAATATGTACTATTTTGAAATATATGTGAATTTATTCAGCTTGAGACAAACCACAATTCGTGTTATGCTTTTCCAATGTGAACAAACATGGACCATAAAATAACAATTGTTGTTCTCAAAAGTTCACCTACCACCGGTCAAATGGTGAATAAATCGGCTTAAACTAAGTCGTTAGCCAATGCAGCTGAAAGTAGTTGCTAAAGTGTGATGTAACTATATAATGGTGAGTTTGTTTAGAAACTGAATACTGCAGTGTACAGGTGATACAATATTTACATAGGATACATTGAGATTTTTATTACTATTTTTGTTTGAACTTTTGGATAGTTTTACGTTTAATGTTTAATCATACATAGGAAACTCTTGCTTACTTAACTCAGCGAGTAATCAAAAATAAATAATAAGTATTATAAATACTAATTAGGTTAACATTTAATTATTATTAAAAGTAAGCCAATTTTGGAGAATCAATTACTAGAAATAATATTTAAGATTTGCCAAATCAGTTATTAATTTCGTTGAACTGATTAATATTGATATTGTACCTACAGTTTTTCATAAATATTATAAATAAAATACAAATTTATTATTGCTAACTAGTTAAGATTTTTTAATTTTTGGCAGACGTAAGCGCATCATACATATTTGTTAATGTTCTATTTTTCGCTAAACAAAATACCACTTAAAAAATAATCACAAACTGAATAACATTGGATTATGTAATAGGAATTCGTCCATCCGAGTTTTTTTCACCACTGTTTCTAAAGCTTTGACGTTCAAATAAAATACATTTCTTTTCATCTTATGACGCGCGCTCTGCCATATCAAAAATTTAATTTGAATGCATTCATCAAAGCCGCAAATCCCGCACGACAAACACGAATTAAATTCATTCCGGCCTTCCTCTTTGTTTGTAGTCGGGGGTGCAAAAAAAAAGCGGAAAGCCAATAATAGTGTCTCATGCTTTTCCGGTCACAATGCCTCCGAATCAAATACATTTATGTATGAGCGAGTCCCCCAGGTCTGGGAAAACAAACTAAATATTTCACGGTGCGAGCACAAAAGGACCCTGTTAAGCGGTAAACAGATATAGAATTTTTCAGGTAACACACTGACTGGTATGGGATAATTTCAACTATATTATCTTTCTTATTGGATTTGACCTTTCGATCCCCGGGGGGACGTGGCGCTGGAGTGCTTCAAGCAGGAGACCAATTCAAAGACGAAAAGCAACAGTTCTTACATGTTACTATAATACATACGCCAAGCGTCTTTGATAGAAATAGGAAATGTGTTTTTTGTACGAAACGACATCATACAATAACACGTAGAAGCCTATTCGTAATGAGAACCAAGTAATAACACGCATTATGCTCTGGGATTAGATTTATTTGTTCGTTTTCAATATGCTCTACTTTATTTTGTATGAACATACATACATATACTAAATCGTTTTTGATTTTATTCGACACAAAGTCATAATGTAATATTTTTTCTCAGAACTTCTGCATTTCTTTGTAAATACACGTTACATGTTTCTTTTTGTTTTGTGTGATATAAGCAATGAGTCATAATATCTTTATATTTAGGTTAATTAAATTATTTTTAGGGTTTTGCGGCCGGAGGGGTGTGATTTTGCAGGCAAAAAATTTGCTCATAATTTATTTTATAAATTTGTATTATTTATCATAAATTAAGATGTCGCTATCAGACGGTGAAGTTAAAATAGCAGGTCATGGAATCAGAGAGTCTTAGCTGGCGTGTCAAGTTGTATTATTGTTGGCTGTGATTTCGATAGAGCAGCTGGGGTTGTCGTGATGAATTCTCGTGATGCTCTTTGATGACTGTCATGTCGTCGTCACGACTTAAGGGAATCAAATCGCAGTATACCTTATAAGAATTTCGTGGAAAATAAAAATAGATCATATTTATATTATATCATGTACAAAAAAACATTCTAAATGTGAACTATCTTTGAGGCTTTATTGCATATATTTTCAATATGTTGTATTTTATTTTTTCTATATGAAATCTATAATATAATAAAATAAGACACCTAAATCTATTACCACTACTATGAAATGATGTACACTATTATACATTGTATAATCAAAATAAATTGGTGTTCTTTTTCTCAAAAAATGGCATGAAAAGATATTTTTTTAGGTTAAATAGTAATTGATTAGCGGATGACATACTTTAAGATCATCGGAGAAATATATATATAGAGATTGTACCTATCTACCAGTAAATAGAAAACGGCGGTAAATGTAAATAAGTTTAGTTCTGACTTTTTTTGATAAATCTGTCCCTATTTATTTCAAAATCTCCTTTCGCATACAATCGTACATGATCTTGGTTATCTATACACGATATTTTGTACCGTCGTTTGTTGTAAATATATCTTGTTATAATTATCTAAAGTACAGCTAAATACATAATGCATTGCAGTCATTATCATAGTAATAATTTAATAACTTTAGGCTATTAATGTATTGCTATTGTAATACAAATCAGTTTTAATTGCTCTTTAAATCAGTTAAAGAAATACTGAATATTCCATGATTAAAAGAACATTTAAAATAGCTGAAAATATTTGACCAAAAAATATCGGCGAAAATAATTGGTATAAATTTCAAAACGTCTAAGCACACTGCTTAAGTGTTTTGCAGCTTTATAAATTGTATAATAAAAATTATTTTTTTGCTTTTTAAATATGATAATATACTATAAAAATATACAGTTTTTAAACACATCATTTTATAAAAAAACTACAGTGATCGGGGCAAGCCTTAGTAAAAGCAAGCACCGACCTATAGTACAAATTATTTTATAACAATGCCAGTGTATATTGTTGACGGTAAAGATTTTAAACGTTGACCAATCTTCTATTTTATATTACGTTTTTGTCGTAGCGTAGTTTTATGAACAGCGTTTACGTCAAGTGGATTTCTTATTGGGTGTCTGGAAAATATAATATAAAGACCGAATTAATATGGCAAAATATTGTTAGTGAGTAACTTTAATTGTGAGTTATTATAGATCAAAAATTATATTAAAAGAGTGCTAATGATATATTTAGGTTTGAGGAAATAATTAATCATTTTTTATTTTAATTCTAATTTTTTTTTTAAATATGTGTAGTTAATTAACAAAACGCAATTAAATTATTTAAAATTTATTAGAAACAGTTGTAGCATTAACAGTATCACTATTTGTATAAATATTTAAAAAATAGATTCTATACAAACTAGTGATTTTACTTGCGTTTACAGTATGCTCTTTAAGGTACTTTATAGGTTATATAAAAAATTTAATTTTTATGTACTTGCTGCGATCATAAAACATACTATCTAAATAATAAATATAGATTCGCTTTATAATTTAATTATATTATTTTTTATAAATATTGACAAGGCTTGTACATGCTAATTATTTTATTCAACAAACATATTTTATATTGATCTCTGAAATATCGAAAACAACAAAATTTAAATAATCGCTTATAGGTAAATAAAGGCCGTAGAGTGGATGACAAAATATCATTAGGACTGTGTTGAAATTATCATACATCAACATTTATAAAGGTAGCGTTTTTTTATTAGATATTATATTAGCAATATATTGTTTTGTCTAGATAACATTGTAACTGTTCCATCTTTATTTATAGTATAGTATTTCAGTGGTAAATTTGTCTCTAATTGCCTTTGAGTGTTTTTAGCAATAATTTATTATTTAATCCCACATTGAATTATTTTTGGCGTGCTACTTTCTTTACTGGAGCCATTGGTTGTTTTATATTCGTTAAATGCTGTTCATTTGATCATATTAATAAGCGAATTTAAAATATTATTAGATGTGGATTTATTATTATTATTGAGATACCATATCTGTTTTTAGATGTTGGCTATCAATAAAGCAATATTCTTGAATGAATCTTGACTCTGTGCTTCTTTTTGATACTTGTACAGTATTGTCAGCATACCGCTGGTTAATAAATTAGATTTTTTTGTATCTTGTAAAATATTTTTTTAAAACATATTTGCGATTAGATGGCTTCAAAAAATAAAAATTAATGAAATTTTTATTTTTTTCTACCGATATAAATTAAAAATACTTCTGGAATTATTGTTTTTCAGCTATGTGTCTCTCACAGGATAGTTTTACCAATTTTATGTATTTCAAAAATACAGATTTAGAATAACTGAAATACTTTAAGCCCAGTAGCATCATACGAAAGAATTTTTGACCAAATTTCGAATATGATATATAATATTACAGCGTCATTAAAACGACATATTGTATATGTTGTATATATTAAAATACACAGCTTGATATCTCTTCTGGGTGGATAAATCGAAGTCTAAAAAATGGTTAAATTTTATGCAGTAAAAAGCTCAGGTATACTGTAATTGCGTTTGTTATATACTGATGATGAGTATTTTTATAGATGCGCTTTCGTAGTGTATACTCGTAAAATAAAATCAGATTTATTTTTATTTTTTGCTTATGTGCGTCGTCCATTAGGCCGAAAACGAAAGCAATCTATTTGTCAAATGTTTACGGCAGTCAGCGTGTCAGAATCTGGAAAAAGGGGTTTTCCGCTTTATTAACCGCTCGCCGGATTCTGATTTATTTCGGCGCGCGTTACATATTTATGAGCTTATTATTTGGCAATTTCCACTATAGTGGCAATACTCAACCAGCTGCCGCTCATTTCGTATCCGGAAAGATTGATTTTCTCGCCTTTTAAAACACATTCGATAAAAAAAACTTTTTTTCGATTCAATCTTTCTATCTGAAAACTAACCGAAAGGCGAAACTCTTTCCGGTCTCGAAGACAGCAACTGCTGAAAAGTTGACCGCCGATACACGACGAAGGGTTCGAGTTTGGTGAAAGAACTCGCGTTACACTTGTTGTATGCAAATACGAGGGCCAAAGTTTACTCAAAGCTGCGATTGGAAACTTCCGTTCGAGTCGAGGATATGGATAGACGGCGCGGCGGCGAGTAAAAAAAAGCGCTAAATTGACGACGGGTTATTATTTAGAAATTTTCTCCGTGGGTCGGTGCAAATATGTTGAGGTCATGTTTATACATGAGCGGGAATTCCGCACGAAAACAAGCCGAATAAAAAGTTGGCAACGAAAACCGCAGACCTTGGTGGAATTCAAAATTCCACCACGAAATACCCTCACGGACCGACGCGCGTCCGCTACGAGAAATTCTTTCATGCGGATTTTATATTAAATAATCGATTTGAATACAATTCCAATCCGGAATACTTTCGTTCCGTATCGAAGGATAAAGAATTTCGATGTAAACATCTTGGTGTTCCTTTTGTGTTAGTCATGCATATCTTCTTAACTGATTATAAATCAATATCTTATCTTTGAAGCAATGTATTATTTTTTAATTATTTTCTATGTATACTAAGATTGACTAAAATACAAAGATAAACAGGTTTCTAAATACATATCAATGGCTTTAAACGTAAATTTTTATCGTCCACTTTTAGATGCAAATTACTTGATGTTACCATTCAGATATATTTGCTATATAAATTTCATTAAAAATAGCAAGTAATTTAGTAGCTCTATTGTCACAAAAAACGTCACTGAAAATGTATAAGAATAGCAAAAACTTTTCTATTTATACTTGAAAACTATTAATATATACTTCTACATTGAATTAATTGCTAGGATATTAAATTAAGAGTATGTATATAGATTATGGAATTTTTATTTTGGGACATATTTCGTACCTATTAAGGAATATTTTTTGAAAATCGCTAAAAGATTATTTTCGCTTAAATTAATAGTATTACATTCATTCAAAAGTTTATTTAAGTAAAACAAATAAACCAACCTAGCTTTATTACCAATTAAAAATATGATTGTAGATCTTCTAGAATAGTCACAAAAGCAATGCAGAATCACATATAAGCCGTTGACTTTAAAAGTGGGGCAAGTCCATTTTGTTAAAAAAAAAGTTAGAGCTAAGTTTCATTAGAAAATATCTTAAAATTTTAGTTTTTAATTATTTCACAATCATATCTATACATAACATTATAAATTTCATACTAGTAAATTATTTTGGTCAATGATATTAATTGCTTGTTAATTTTGAAAGTAAAGTAAGTCCACTCAAAATAAAATAATTTTAATAAAAATTGAAAAGCGTGTTATGTTAGTTAGTTTTCATAGTTACGAGGAAACATAATTAAAACATAACGGCCTCAAAATCTATGCCGGAAATCTGAAGAAAACGGATTATCAAAGGCTGGATTTTTTAATGTGTATCTGTAGTAAGTTTTAAAATCAGATATATAAATAAAAATCAATATTTTTATTAGGTTAAACATGTATAAAAAAGTAGTTTACACCTACTATCACTTTCTCTATATGTATTTTTTTCTAAGGAATTTTTTTGTAATTAACCAATCAATCTCCGAACACGTGCCGCCCACTTTTGTGCCCCGCACCAAATATTTGAAGAGCTTGCGGTGCTTGCTGGCGCTTTCAACATATGTTGACAAATAAAAGTTTGAAGCGAACAAACAGGATGTGTGATAGTTTTGTGTATCCTGTAGTACCTGTCGCCGCGCCACACGCTCTCCCCGGGGAAATTAATCTTAAATGTTTGCATTTAAGTTCCAGTGCGCTTATCGTCGACCCATCATCCATCTAAGTAATGCCTATCCCAATCTGATGAAGCACCAAACTCCATTGTCGAAGCTTTTAGTTTCCATTCCGTAAATAAGCTGGCTGAAACAACAAGGTCCACGTTCAGCGCAAATATATACCTGATTATAAAATAGACACGAGTCTATATTAGAAACATAATTATTGTAAATATATGCATGAATATAAAAAAAATCTTTAAAACTATAAAATTAATATAGCAAAAATGGCCAAGACATCAATTGCAAAGATATTTAAGGTAACACGCGGAAGTAAAACTGTCTAAATGAAGATGTATTCATGTGTTTAAAATTACCTTGCATTAAATTGCCTATATTTATTAAATTTATATATAAAATGAATGAGACCAGTGATTTTGTAAAGACAGTGGTCTTTACAAAATCAAAATTATTAATAAAACTCTTAACCAATGTAAAATAGTAACAGAAAGTTTTTATTGCACGAGAAAGTAAAAACAGTCTGTACTTTTTATAGCTTCATCACACGACAATGCGCGACTCTCGATAACATCAATAATCTTGGCTGGAAAGTTTTAACTCATCCGCATTATTCTTCAGACATTGCTCCTTCTGACTACCATTTCTTTCAATCGATGCAACACTTTCTAAATGGAAAAAATGTAGACGATGTAATATGTTGAATATCAGAATATTTTGTTTCAAAGCATCCAACGTTTTATATTAATGGAATAAAAACATTGACAGATAGGTGGGAGAGGGTTATATCTTTAGAATAAAATTATATAACAATGTTTGTATAAATATATATTATTTGTGTTTGCCATATTGTGACAAATTTGCCATATATTATATTTAGCGTACAATTTATTGTGAAAAGAGACATATATACGTTTGGAAGTTCTTTTATTTATATCCACCTAATGATAATAAATTTTATTTGAAAATAAATACCAAACATCACGATCTTGGCGTAAACTTATGAGGAGGTCTTTTTATGACCGCGCGCATCTTATCGACGCTATTAATCTCTAAAAGCCCATTCAGACACCGGAAAAAATCACCCCGGGTGGAAAAATTGTAAAAGTAAATGATTTCCCGCATTTTCATTGACCCGCCGTCAATCTGTCAAAGCGCTGCTATATACTATATATATCAAAAATAAATATAAAGAAAGAAAAAGAAAAAGAAAGGGAAAAGCACAGGCAGGCCGGGCGCCAAACAAACGCGACGGAAACTAATGATCAATGGCCGGGCTGTCAGTGGCAACTTTTTGAAAACGTTTCGGAAAAATAATGTTGTTTGGCGTTGACCGTCGCCGATGGTTTTCCAAAATGAAGGTCCCCGTCACTAATTGGCAATTATCTTCACCCCCGTAGGGCGGCGAGCACAATAGCGTCCGTGGAAAATCGTGTCGGACGAGAGGAAAAACCGAAGTTCAAATAAACCTCGAACAGTGCAGATGCGAACTGAATGAACAATGGAGTTGGCTGTATACGCGCGATGATGTTGCACTAAAATTATTTAATTTTAAAAAGCTTTGTATACTATTTTTCTTCTTTTATTTGAAAGGCGCTCTTGCATAACATTGTCCATGGAATGGCGCATTGTTTACATTTTGCATTAAATTAATGATGTTTTATAAAAAAATATTTTCTTTATAATATTTATAAAATTACAACCCGCATTTGCCCGCGTGCAACACAGCGTTGTTTTTGTTAAAATAATATTATCTGAAAGCAAATATAGATGTTTTTCATGCTCAGATTGTGATATTCAAAGAAGCATTTATCTCTCAAGTCCCTGTGACTTGCTAATTGTCAGAAGGAAGCATTTGTGGCAAAACTTAAAAAAATTTCGGATAATAAGTTTTAAACAAGTACTCAGATATCTAAGACGGCATTGACCAATTATAATCAATGTTCTGTACAAAATTAAATTTATGAAACAATGCACTTTTTATAAATGTTTCATCTTTTAGGTACAAGTATGCATATATTTTTAAAAATATATTACAAAAAAGTATAAAAATGTTATGTAAAGAGGCAGAGAGATCGTTAGTATTTATTAATCTATTGAAGACCAACGATCTCTCTGCCTCTGTATATAACATTTTTATACTTTTTTGTATTAAAATTTCGAAATGGTGATTATTTACAAAATCATTTTTTTTTTACTACTACTATATATTAAAAATTATTTTAGGCTAAGTTAATATACAAAAAGTTGATATACAATGTGTGGGAATAACAGCGTAGGCAAACTAAACATATTTTATTTTTTAAGTGATCCTAAATAAACGTTGGTGTTTTTTAATTTTTGTCGCATCATTAAAACAACTTTAATATAAATATAATTATTATTGCTCAATACATATTTTAGTAAGCTTTTTGTATTGATAATTAAAAATCATCAAGATATTTTCGAAAGCAAACGAGCATTACAAATTTTTTACATAAATACAAAATTTATGTAAAAATACATTCATATATAAAAACAAATTAAAAATTGATAGTTCAGATTTTCCGTGTTTTTATTCACCTGTATATTCGATAGCATTCTGTATATATAAAAAACACAAGTTTATATAAAAAATAAACACTCCGTTTTATTTCCAATCAACCCTACAAAAAAACATATATTTCTAATTTATTATTTTTATATATTTGTAATATTTTTATTTAGCTTTTCTAGCTTAAAATTATTTAACAATTTTTCAGTTATCTTATTCAGATTTATTACCGATTTATCGTATGTTGTTATATCGATTCGCAATAAGCGTGGTTTACCGTTAAACGTTAACGTGGTGTGGCACATAAATGATTTACTGTTTTTTTTAAATACACAACCTACCTACATTATATATTTTTTAATACTGCTGCAAGACGTTATTTAAGAAAATCTCATTGCTAAATTTGTGTTTTTTTTCTATTAAAATTTAATTTCATAAATATATATTATTATTTATAATAACATTTTATAAATAAACACAATAAAAAATAAACATATCAGATAGTATACTTGATCAAAATAATATATTTACAATGTACATACAATAAATAAACATTTTATCCGGTTTACTTACAATCTATTACATTTTGCCTTCTAAGAATACTCATTGGTTTCATTCAAGGCTTTTAATATTGATATTTGAAACAATTTTTCGTGGAAGCTCAGTTGGATATAAAAGTATCGATTTGCTAAAAATAATTATGCTATTGAAAATTTAATCTATTTACTGTGAAGTGCTGAATACTACCAGATTTTCTTTGATTATCTTATTGTTAAAAGAGTAAAAATAATTCTATTCCATTATCATTTTCTTATTTTTAATGCCCTAAAATTGTATTTTAAGACACGTATGATAATATATTTAAGATTTATATAAACTACCTGAGCGAGGCCTAATTTATTTATATTTTTACGAAACTATGCTTTTATTAAGACACATGTAACACAATCTCAACATTTCTTATAAATGATTAAATTAAAATAATCTTAGAATTATTAGAAAATAATATGCTATTCACAAAACTGGTTTATTAACACTAGAATAAAGATACATTATAATCTTAGACTAGATTTAATATTTTATCGAGCACGTGTCTTGGAGAAGGAAATGAACAGGAGGCAAGACGTAAGTCCGTAGTCAACCAGGCCCGTAGCGAAGAAATTCTTGTAGCAAAGTAGTAGTCCAAGTATCAATGCGTAGTGAAGTAATGTGTATAGTGTAATTTTGTACCATCTAATATACATCGTCATGCGCGTGAACCGTGGGCACAGTTTGCGTGACTGTAGATGCGCGTGTGACGTGTCTCTTGACTAGTGTTGTGAATGAATCGCTACAATATCTAAATTTAAATTGTATCAGTGTTGACACCAACAAAATAGTTAAACTTACTTTTTTTAAATATGTATAGGATATTCTATATCAGCTCTTTTGTTACAGAATTTTTTAATGATGATAAATAATTAAATTTTAACTAATTTTTTAAAATATTCATCCACGAGATTAGTAAAATATAAGTAAATCATATGTGTGATAAAATTATATATTAATCATTGATTTAAATCTCTCAGATACAATAGTAATTTAAAAAAAAATAAGATTAATATGGGATTCGAGCCCACGTCTTTAAAGTCTTTGGTCAGCGACTTATACCATTCTTATTATACCATTCGCCAGCTTAACAAATAAGTATATAAATGGAATTTGAACTATTGTAAATAATTAAATTAAAATTATAAGATGCAAAAAATAAATTATTTAAATAAAAATCACAAAGTGCTGACATAAATTCGTCATATAAACCTACTTACTTTTTTAAAGTAAATTTAATAGATTTTTATTTATTAGATGCATTTATTAAAAATTAAAAACTCATGACGCTAATGGCGTGTGTTACGACAGGTATGACTAGTTACTCTTATTTCTTCTGTTAATTTGTAAAAAATTCAAACGTAACTGTATAAATTATAGATATCAGTCACTGCAGTCTGCTTTGAAAAATCTCACCGGGCCAACTTTAAACAAATGTGCTTCAAAATTAAATTTCAACTTTTGAACAGTTACTGTGTAGGTGTACTCTATCCCCCAGCGGCGTTGACTTCAAATTGGAATTTTCCTTCGGTGCATCGGGTCTTTGGGGTTATATGTAGCATTTTTCCTCGAAGAAAAACAAATCCATTCACCATTAATCACCGGGCATTTGCGCCCACAATCACCCCGCTTTCCGACACCTCTCGCAACTCTCGGCCGGGGGCTGTAATTTAGAACCGCGTAGTCTGCGAACCGAAAACTTATTTTCTTACTTTCGCGCGGCAAAAGTATTCACCTTATGGTCGGGGCCAGCCCCCTTTTTTAAGTTATTTTGTCGGTTCGCTACTAAGTCGGGGCGTGGAAAAGTTCCCCTCAGTCTCCCGTTCAAAATATCATTAGCGCCGGCACGGGGAGTTTTGCGGGTTCGGGTTCTGGCCTTTCAAAGGATACGGTCAGAGAGCTTTAATTCTGGTCCCCGAAGGCTTCTTCGAATAAGTTACGGCCCCGGGAAGGAAACGGCGGATTCGTAATTTGAGCAAATTTTGATTATTGAATTATGCCGCTTTTTCGAGCGAGCCGACGCGACGTTTCCAAGATTTATATAAGCGAGACCACCTCTTTGTGAATTAGGATAATTTATGAATGTTTTTACGGTCCTCGTTTCTAGCCGCGTCCGAGCTACGAAAAGTTCTTAATAAAATTTTACGTTCTACCAATTAACCGCGACGCAAAAAGAATCTTTGGAAATTTCTACAATTCAATTAAGATGTTCGTGTAAAATATCGCGTGTCTCGAAACGTGTAGCACACGGTATGTTTTAGATTTTTATTGTAAATACATATTTTGAATATCAAAAATCACAATAATTATTGTTATTATTAATTCATATTACCTAAGTATTTATATTACAATAATAACATGATAGACGATTACTAAAAATGTTGGAGAGTAGCGGAACTATATGGCGCAAAATGTTGATATTTTTTTATATATAAAAAAAATAATTTTACCTACACTATTCTATTGCAGAATATTAAACCAGTAAAATACAACTTTTCTAGCTGGAGAAATATATGTTACTGTTGTTTATCTACCTTTATTGTAAATCGCACCGAATAGATAATAAAATTAGTATGCAGAGATCTATTTAAAATTAAAGACATTATAAATAACATTAAGAAATTTCAACAGTTAATTAAGTCATATGAATAAATATCATATATGTTTCAGTAAATGTTAAGTTAATTAAAATGTAAAAGCAACACTTTAAGATATGCGAAGGAAATTATCGTGTATATGTAAAATATTTTAGAATATGAGCTAATAATATGTCATTGAAAAAACTACAAAAATATCTTTATTAAATTGCTTAACTTAGTACGCATTAAAATGTATTTTAAGGTGCAATAAGTTTTGCTCTTTAAAATATTGCTCTCATCTATCATTCCGAAATACCTTTGGTTACAAAATAGTTAAAATGAAAAAATACCTGTTTACAAATTTAATCCAAAGAAAAAACTATATTTAAAAAGGAGACATTGAGCTGATAATATTTGGAAAACTATGCTTTGTAAGGAAATTAGGCGTAACGGTATTTTATTGTAGCCTTTGAAGCCAAAGTATTATGACTTTGCTGCCAAATAGACGCCGGAAAAATCTGGTAACATTTTATTGTTAGTAAGTGTAATTTACCGCAGCCAAATAGTGTCGAATTGTAAATATTTTCTTGACTGATTCTTCTACAATCTACATGATCCGCTAAGGTTTCTTGTGTTTGCTATTGAAGTCTGCCGATGAAGTGTTAGATATTTTATACTCTTAATTTTGGACGTCTTAGACACATCTCAGATGCTTATGTTATTTGGCCAATTGCATAGCTTGCATGTTCGACCAACGAAATATGTCCACACCTTGAATAAGTGAAACTTGAAATTGAACTCATTTTGAAGTTCAATTAGACAAGAGGTAGATCACAATAGCGGTTTTTACTCCAGATAGACGCATTGTCTATTACAGGATCCTTAAACTAGAGAACCGGGCTGGATTAAGACTTTAAAATGCTTAGTGGACCAGTATAAAAATCCCACACCCAAACCAAGTTGATACCATTTATGTATGGGATAATTTTGCTTAACAAATAATGTACAAATTTATATATGAGATAATTATGCACAGAATTAAAAATTAAAATGTAGATATCGATAAAAACTTTATTTTTTACATTTTTTAATTAACATTTTAATATTATATAAAAAAATATTAACGTAAAGATCGCGCTCTTTTCACGGATTTTTTTTTAAACAGGTGTTTAAATTTGTTGTTAAAATTTGTTAAAAAATTTTATTTGCATTTTATCCTAGAAAATGTTTTTCTGTAAATATAAGCACTACCAAACATTGATATCACTTTTCTTGCATTGTTTTTAATTTAAGGAAATTTGCTCTTATAAAATAGAGTTAAATTTGATTTGATGTTCCTTCTTCAATATTGATTTTTCTAGATATTTTTAAATTCACATATGAATATCGTGATGATTGATAAAAATTGATTTGATCGATTTAATGGCACTTATTTACATAATATTATAGTATTTGATAAAAATACTGTTAGGTTTTTACTATCAGCAGTTAGAAAACTAGTTTTGTATATAAAGTAAACTTTGCTTTAATGAAATATGTATACCAGTCTAACATGCATTGTTTTTTATATTATTATAATTTCTGTTAAAATGGCAGGTAACAACTTTTTCTTTTAAATAACTCATATTTCTATTATATCTTGAAATACCATTGTGTTATGATATTTTATTAAATTACTATATTTATTCATTATTATGTAGTTTGTTTATGTTATTTTCTATATTTTTTTTTATTGTGGGTAAACTGTGTTGATATTAAAAAAATACATACATAAGTAATATACACGATAGCATATAATGCAGCATGGCGTTTCGTTTCGCTTATTGTTTGTCACGTTTCCAGCATCAAACGGCATTATACAACGATGAAAATATAATTTTTCCATCTGCGTCTATCGGGTATCCCCAGCCGGACATGTTTGTGTATTTACATTTGATGCTTCATCCAAGGGCCCTCTACTTTTATGGACTTTCACGAGCACTTCTCTATTCCGCAATGGCTCCCTGGTCTCACGAAATAAGTTTTCAATTTCTTATTGCGGATTCGAAAAATGCTATAGGTGAAGGCGGCGAATGGGTGTGGGGAAAAATAATAAAAGTTTTCTTCGGGATTGCGTTATAACAGACGGCCGCTCAAATGTAAAATAAAATCGAAAAAAGGATTTCCCCGGCGAAACTTTTCGGAGGCCAATATTAAATAAAGTATAATAGTAATAAAAAAAAGCTTCCCCAGGCGGGTGTTGGTGCAAAAAATTCGTAACCAAAGATTGTGTATCCCTGTGCGTATTGACAGCGGCAGTGTTAAACTTTTTTCATAACCGTTTATGGAGGTTTTTTAATAAAATTTTACAGTTGCGTTATATTTGTTAAGACAAATCATTTTTGATTTATTCTTACAAAGGGAATTTGAATATTTTTCATTTTGGTGCCATGTCGTGTGATTTGACGAAAACTTTTTTTGGATCATATCATATTTGAGTCAGTGCAATTTTGATTTATCAGAGTAACTATTATAAATTATTAATGTATAAGGAATTTGAAAGATGAAGACAGAAGACTAGTATACATTTTATTAGAGACTGCGTAACGAGATATAGGTAATTAGGCCTCAGTTTTAAAAATTTATATTTCTCACAAATGCGAGGGACATTTAGTGGTCCGTTTATTTTATTCAAAAAGAGAAACTGCTTGTAAAATTTATCACAAAGTTTATAGTAATGGCGTTAAATAGACAAAATATAAAATCATCAGAAGAGGAGAAAAATATAAAAGTATATGATCATCCGTTTTTATTGTTAAGTACAATAAAAATAATTGAACAGGCCTTTAACGAACGATTAACTTTATGAACAATGTCAAAAATGGTTTTGGAAATATTATTGTGGCAAAACTGAGTTTCAGATTTACTAATTTTATTGCGATTCATTAAGACTGTTTAGTGTAGTTTAACAGTATTAGAAGTTAATCCATTTATACATAATTTCACTTCGAATATTTATTTTCTGAATATACATAATATACATGAAGAGTTTTAAAGGCAATCTTGACGTAGCTAGGTATTTTTTAATTCAAATGTAATTTGTTAATATATGCAATAAGGATTTTTTTATTTTATATATATTTTTTTCTTTTTCTATTTTCCCAGCATCTAGCACTTGTAAAATAAAAAAATTAAATAAAAAAAAACATTGCTCACCCTTAATATTACCAGATTATATGAACGATAGAACTACATCACTGGACGAGTTAATATGAAATAGAGTGCCGTTAGATATAGCTACATCGGTTTTATGAAGCTTTGAATTGATGATGTGAGATAAATTTATTTAATTTTACTTCTTCATACTGTGTTTTATAGCTATTATACATAAAAATTTAAGTAGATAATTTTCAGAACGCTTTGATCTCGTTTTTAGTGTTTGTTGTAATGTATGTACATATATTATATTACAAATTTTAACTTGTTCTTCGTAGAAAGCAGCATTTGCAGATGGTTATGAAACTGTCTTATGGGGTTAAAGTTCGCGATTCAGGGTGGAACAAAATTTAGCACGCGAACTCGCTATACCGCAAATCCAGCGTTCCGCGTAAAACCATTTGCACTGCTCTGTCAAAATTATTCAGATTATGCTTAGTCATAATCTGAATAATTTTGTTATTTATTCATTACGTTGCTAATCTCAAGATTAGGGACATAATGCATCATCTCGAGCAGCAGCAAAACCACCTTTCTCAGCATAAATTTGGCCACACCGGAAAAGTATGAACAACTATACAAATGTAAAGATATTCCTAAAAACATAAGTTTTTATTTTGAAAATATTATTGCTTAAAAAATAGGATTTAAAATAAACTATTCTACACAGAAACTATGTGTTTTTAATTTTAATCTATGTAACTGATTTCAATGTTTAATTTTTTTTTTTTACATTAAAAAGCATTTTTTCAGTATAAACATTGCACAAACATTTTGATTTTGTTATTTGAATGTGTCATTTTTTCGTACTATATTACGTACACGAGAGGTAAAAATCAAGCCAAATATAGTACGTACATGTTAAATTTACCCAATAAACGTTTATTCGAATCCCGAATCGAACACGGCTGGAATTTTGTGCTAAACGCAAAAAAACATCAAATACGCTCGTGACAATTGGAAATGTAACGTATAATCTGGCTCGAGTCAATTCCGATCGGCGTTTTCTTTTTTTTTATAAAAAAAAACTGTTCGTTTTCCCGGAGAATACCAGAAGGGCGTTTTTTCCGCTTTTATTTTCTCCTCCATCGAATAATGGACCCTGTTAACTGACATCGCTGACACGTATAACGTGTCAAGAAACGAATAATACCGCCGATGAATGAGGGTTCGCCAAAGACTGTGTGAAAAAAAGTTTTGTGAAAAGGACATAATTAATATAGATGAAAGGTGGTTGATTAAAAATATCCTCTTAAAGCTCGTGTAAAAACGTGAATATAAAAATATGCTAAACTTTAATATCCCATAAAATAATATTTTCCATTATTAATAATTATTGGTCGGATAGCGGTTTCTATTTCTCAGAATACGGGTGCTTTTTGGTGCTAATGGTGCATAGACCTGCGTTAATTATTAATTTATATTAAAATTCTAGCAGCAGGTACTTAAAAGCAACAACAATATTTACGTTCGGAGAAATATAATCCGCGACCTAACCTTTATTATTCTGATTCAGTAATAAATTATTATCGTCCAATATAAATTAAGTGCCATATATTTTTTATTCCTATTACAATCTAACCGCGCAGCCAATAAGTAATATTTTTTTATTTTTGTATATTATATTATGTTGTGAAACATTGATCCGTATCAAACTTTTTTTTTGGGTCACAGAAACTTATCACCAAACAAGTTCATTTGGCTTTACTCTATTGAGTCTTCTTGTTCGGTTTTCAACGTCGAGCACATAATAACTATCAATAAGAAGCTTAGAAGCATTTTAAAAATATGGAAAATACAAAAAAAAAATATCAGCAAGTAATTTAAAAGTACTTATAGAAAATATAAAATATATTGTGCATGACATAAATGCCTTTAGACATTTCGGGCCTGAGAATTTGAGCTCAAAACTCTTAATGAGAGGTTCAAATTTCTGTTAATTTGATTAATTTTACACAAATTAAAAGCTTGTTAAAAAAAATCTAAAAAAACAACATATTTTTAAAATTTATAGGGTCTATGGATTAGTAATAGCTTTCGTTTCTTTTGTTTTTTTTGTGATAGGCCCTAAATTTAGGGTTTTAACCTTTCGTTTCATGGTGTTGCAAATTTGCAGCAGACTCTGAACTGTAATGATAATTTTATACGGCTTCATGAAAAAGTCCCGGTATAGATAAATTAGATAACGTTACGATAAAACAACTTCCAAGAATTAGCATCAATTATCTAACAAATATTTTTAATGCCTGCTTATCTTTCGGGTACTTTCCCGCTATTTGGAAAACCGCAAAGATCCACCCAATTAGAAAGCCAGGAAAGGATAACACTATCGCAATTAATTATCGTCCAATAAGCTTATTACCGTCATTCAGTAAACTATTTGAAAAAATAATTTTATCACGTTTAAAGGGATCTTTGGGGAATAAAATTATCAATGAACAATTTGGCTTCCGCGACAACCACTCTACGACTCATCAGCTCAATAGGTTAACAGAGCACATCTCTGCTAATTTTAACATGAAAAAATCAACGGGACTCTTATTGTTAGATGTGGAAAAAGCGTTTGATACTGTGTGGCATGATGGGTTGATTTACAAACTCCACAAATATAAAACCCCTAACTATCTGCTACACTTGTTACGCTCCTATCTTGATCGTCGAAGTTATGTTGTTTCAGTAAATAATGAACAATCGATACCGCGTAATATCCCAGCTGGTGTTCCTCAGGGGAGTTTACTTGGACCGTTCCTTTTCATTTTGTACACAAATGATATACCTATTTTAAAAAATACTTGTCTTTCAATGTATGCCGATGATACGGCGATAATGAGTAGCTCTTACGGTCTTAAGCCTATTTCAATAAAATTGCAAAAATCCTTAACTCTCTTAAGTAATTATTTCAAAAAGTGGAAAATAAAAATAAATCAGGACAAAACGGAGGCTATAATTTTTACAACTCGAAGACAACCTTTGCCCCCGACTATTATAAGCGAGCAGGGAAAGTGTATAGAATGGAAGGCGAGCGTTAAGTACCTCGGAATTCACCTGGACTCCAAGCTTAAATTTAATAAACATATAACCGAACTTAAATCTAAAGGGCTCGCAGCCATTGCGGCGTTAAAACCAATTTTTAATCGAAAAAGTGCGCTAAATACTAAAAATAAAATTCTATTATATAAGCAATTAATCAGACCGGCAATGACTTACGCCTGCCCAGTGTGGAGTAATACGTGTAATACTAACTTTTCTAAGCTACAAGTTGTTCAAAATAAAGCTATAAAAATAATTTATAATACACCTTTTTATACTAACCTCAAAAAACTTCATAATAAATATTTAATTCCAACTATTAAAGAATATGTTCACCACCATACTAATAATTATTATAAAAAAATACCGCGAAATCATACTAACCCGTTATTCTCAAGAATCGGTGATTACGACAAAAACAAACTCAAATTTAAATATAAACACAAAATGCCAAAGCACATCTTGCTCTGACGCATAAATTTTATCTATTAATTTAACAGCTCCAGGTCCACGAGTTTTATATTAAAAATATATATTTATAATTTTTTTTTTTTTTTTTGTTAAAGGTGTTTATGTACTTTGACCTAAACTTAACGTATTTTATGTTCTTTTATTATTCTTATTTTTGTAATTCCTCTTAATTTAGCTAATCAATCGTAAATTGTGATAATGGTAATTAACCAGCAACCAATGAAATGTAAATATATATGTTTATAAAAAATGTATTATTTAATTATGTAATAAACAAAAATTAAAAAAAAAATAAATACGGCTTCATGGCAGCCGGTCAAAAGAGCGTGCGTCAAATGAGCGCCGTCATATAAGCGCTGCATTATAAGCGCTGCGTCATAAGAGCGTTTACCAAAGTAGCGCTATCACAAAATAGCGTACGTCAAATGCGCAGAGAGTCATATGAGCGCTTAAAAAAAGAGAGCACGTCATAAGAGCGCAAAAACAACTTGATATATATCAAGTAATGAATATTTTAGGAATTATGTATACAAAATATAAGTAATTGTGAGAAATTTACTAAGAATTAAAATTCACGATATATAGGCGGTAAATTAGTATTTTATGTGCCAGAGCGCAATGACGATTAAAATGATTAGACAATAAAAATATTATTATTTATTAATTTTTACGTACATACGAAAGTATAGCTCATGATCCCCATACATGCGATATATGCATATCAGTGTCGTGTGATAACTTTGAAACAGGGCATGCGGTTAGGGGGGATAGGAACAAAAACTATATTTTTAAATTTATTACAATTTAGGTGAAACTCGTAAAATAGGGGGAATGGGAATAAACACTATATTTTTAAATTTATTACAATTTAAGTGAAGCTCGTAAAAAGTACGAATGCTCTCAACCTCACATATGTGCTACTATACAATTAAAAAAATTTAGTAAAGAAAATCGTATCGATGATTTCTTCAGTGCTCACTTTAAGGTAAATGTTGAATTAAATAATAAGAAAGTTACTGCAAACTGATATATTATTTCCAAATTAATTGACGTGATTTGCTTTTTATCTAAACAAGAACTTTCTTTTCGAGGACACTGAAAATAATAATACCGTAAATGAAGGCAATTATGTTGAATTATTGTATTTTCTAAGCGAATCAGACACATTATTAAAAAAAGTGAGAATAGACTGTCAGCTCTTGCATTAATATCAATCGAAAAAAAACATTTAGACAAATTAAAGAAAGACAATATACTGATTAAATAATGCGGTTATTGCTGACTTTTGTAAGAAGGAGCGTCGAATAAAATTAATTTTCAATAAAAACAAATACATAATATGTTTATAAAATAAAGAAAATAAATTTCAAAATATAGTTTTGTTCAGCCCCCTCTAACCCCCATATTATCAATATGTAATAAAAGTATATATTTTTCACTATTTTCAACGAAAGAACGTCATTTAAAAATGTCGTAAATTTGGCACATATAAATTAGATTTAAATAATATAAAACTTGAAATCATCGACATTATACTTTTAGAAGGTCAACAAGTCAACAACAAAGGTGACCTTCGTGTCACTCTCGCATTAAAATAAATCGAACGAGAGATACATATTTAAAAATAAACAAACAACTTGCATTAAAATAATTCGAATTAGAGATAAATATTTTAAAAATAGACAAATTGAGATGCACGATATTTTAATTGTTATGGTTTATCGTTTGAACTTGTTTATGCATCTCGAAATATTTAAAAAAAAGTCAGTAGCTATATGACAATGGTCATTAACGGTCGTGTTACATTTTTGTCGAATAAGTGTTTTTTTAATAATATCCCTTTCGATGTTTTTAATTATAAAGTGATAGTGTAATTCAGTGTATGTGTTAGAATTAAGCAGTGTATAATTAAAATTAGTGTAGTGTTTAGTTGCACCGGCGGCGTGGCGCTGGCGCTGGCGTCCTTACCGACGCCGACGCGACGCGGCCCCCGTTACCCGTCACGTCAAGGTAACGTCTTTTTATTAATTTTCTGTCTGTCTTTCGAATATATACTAGTTAACCCTTTGTGCTCGTAATGTGTATTCCAATTTACGTCGACAAAACTTGAAATGCATTTTTTGGCTTTGTGTTGGAGCTAATTTTGTCAATTTCAATTTATTAATGGTAAAAAAAGTTGTGCTAAACACATTTTAGTAATATTGAATTTTTAACATATGCAAATAACTCAATACGAGTGTAAGTTTATTGTAAAATTTGTAATCGGAACATGGTCATTCCGCGTGGTGTTAAGACCATTTATTGCTCTTAAACTCATTTTTTCCTTCAGAGGGTATCTATATTTTTATCATATGGGACTATATGCTCTAATTGTGCATAATTCTTACTTAGTATTGTGTGTCTGCTATAAAATAAAAACGATTTAATGTAAGTTTATTGTAAAATTTTTCATCGGAATATGGCCGAATCGAGCTGTGTTAAGACCGCCTAACGCTTACTTGACAGTTTTAAGTTATTAATTATTCCTCTTAAACTGATTTTTTCCTTCAAAGGTATCTATATTTTTATGATATGGGATGAAACGGGATTATATGCTTTAATTGTGCATAATTGTTACTTAATATTGTGTGTCTGTTATGAAATAAAAGGATTAGAAAAAAAATATTTCGCACGCACTATTAAAATGAGCGATTGACAACTATCGATCTGGGTATCGATATTTTTAGCGGCAACTCAAATAATAATATTAGTCTTTTCGAGCTAGTAAATTACTAAGTCGCGTAAAACAGAATTAGTAATCTGTTTTTAATTATTTATAAATACATATTTTGATTTATTTTTAGAAATTATCCATATAATTACGAATGACGATATAATAATGGATGTTTAAGAAAGTGACGATGAATTTGATATTAACTGTGTGATTATAACTGTGATAGTAATAGTAGTAGGAATTATATCTAACAACTGAGGGGCCGTATACCTACCCTATTATACGCATTCATTGAAAGTCTAGTCAATAAATAATAATATTTTATTAATAATTTAAAAAAAATATTTATAATTTATTATTTAATTATTAATATTAATATTTGTCAATTTAATGAAACATTATAAAACAAACGTAATGATAAATTTTAAATCAGCGTTTCATTTTAGTACAAAATATATAAGTATATCGTATGTATGGGAATGGGGAGCCATACTTTTGTATGTATGTAATAATTCATAAATAATAATGTTTTCATTGACAAATCATTTTAATCGTTAATACGCTCTGGCACATAACATATTAATTTTACCGCCTGTTTCGTGAATTTTTATTCCTTGTAAATTTTTCACAATTTACCTATATTTTGTATACCTCATTCCTAAAATATATATTATTTAATTTTCTTTAAGTATTTTTGCGCTCTTATGATGTGCTTTCTTTTGTCAAACGCTCATATGACTGTCTGCGCATTTGACGCGCGCCATTTTGTTACAGCGCTACTTTGGTAAGCGCTTTTATGACGCAGCGCTTATAATGCAGCGCTCTTTTGACACACGCTCATTTATCCGGGCTTATTTGTGACGTTGCCGGCTTCATAAATCCTAATGTTTTAATAAAACATACTGTTTGTACTAAAATAACTCGAATTTAATTTTCAATATATATTTTTTTTATATTAATTTTTCCTTATTTTATAAAGTAATACTTAATCTTTAATATTTTTTTGACGATCATTTTTTTTTTTAAAAATCTAGCAAAAAAAATTGTGAAAAACCTAAAGAAGTGAACAAATTAAGATTTTTTTACCCCTTTTAGATTTTTTAGCTTATACCCCTTTTCATGGGTTTAGGCTAAAAACTAAAAGTTAGTTGACAAACAAAATACTGAAGAATTGTTATCGCCGAAATTACAGAAATTACTCATAATTTTCAGTTAATTATTGTGCAGCTGTGGACCCCTTTCAAAGTAATACAAATAATGTTTAATATAAAGTATCTAATTTAATATCGTCATATATTTTTTAGCATATTTTGGCCACGGGTATAATTAAAGTTCGTACTGATTTTTAAGTTTAAAGTACAAAATGATTAATAAAAAATATATTTTGATAACAGAATTATGTGTTTGAACCTGTATTCATATTTTTTTGATATTTTTCAATTCTATAGAACATTGCAAATATTTTTTGATTATTAAATATTTTATCGTTTACTATTCGATATTCAAATACACAAATCTATTACAATAGTGTTATCTTTAATCCGTATATTTATATTTAGGTTTGAAAATAAGTCGCTTAATTAAAATTAATAATTCAATTTTATTCAATATATATTTCATTGCATTAATTCACATTATATTATAAATTCAATACTTCCAGATATCATTGTGTCGGGCACTTTGTATTTAAATTTGCTTATTGCACATTTCCTCGAACGGGGTTATAGAGACCCCCAAGCGCGCTGTTAAATTGCTCTTAAATAATCCACAATAAAGATATTCAGCCCGAACAAAAAAACGCCAAAATGAAGTGGAGGAAGAAGTAAAAAAGGTAGACGGCTGCATCCTGAAAAGATTTCGCGGCTGTAATAAAAATGAAGAGGGACGAGCCACATTACTGGAGCCATATATTCCGAGCCGCTGGTTATTTAATGGCAAAAGATGGCAGTTATTTTTTAGTCGATATAACACAAATGGTAATAATGTCGGCATTGTACGAAACGGCCGGACTTATTATTATAAACAGAAAACGTTCCGCGATAAATTATAAACGTTATTACTTCGTATATAAAATGTACACTTCTCCCGCCCAGCTTTTCTCTTCTTATTTTAAGAGTGTATGTGTGCGAAGGTTATATAATGTTACGTGTATGTATATTTTTTAAATTCGAGCAACTCCTGGGAGGATACAAGAGAAAAGTCCGGAACTCGACAGCTTTTCGAACGTCCACTTATCTGAGCAGTAGCCGAACTCTCCAAACCACACGAAGAAAACTTCTCGGACAAGGACATTGGCAGATTTGTTTGCAACTGTCCAGGTGCGCTACTAAACGTTTCTAACTTTTATTCTGAGGTTTTTTCGAACACAATATATGTACATGGATAGCAGAAAACTCCCGAAGTACTTATTTTTGGTTGAAAATGACTATGCAAAATGTAAAATATACTTTAAAAATGTATTATACTTGTAAAACTACACTTAACGTTTGCCAGGCCAGTTATTAACATATCAATTGGTAATTATGCTAAATTTAATTGAAAATACGTTATTGTATAGTTACAAATATTTTAAAACTGTGATTTTGTCTAGCCCTGGTGCTTCGTGATTTTCATGCTTTTTAAAGTTGATCTTACTTTTTCAGTTATATGGTCGTTAATGCAGAAAATTAGGCTGTTTCTTAGTTACACTTTGACAACTCCTCTCTGGGGCTTAGATTATTTTCAATGTTTTTTCCTATTATTGAAGTATAAAGAAGTTCATTTTGTCCATTTAAGTTTTTAGTATACGCTTATAAAGCCATATTTAAATATATTTATTGCATTCCTTTTAAAGTCTAGGTCTCGCATTTTTCATTCTGTTAGAAACCCATAGGTAATTGTTTGCGTGATCAGCTTTAAATTTCAGTAGCTAGCTTCTAGAAATGTTGATGCGGACCTCTTCGTCGTTGTCCATTTTGTCACTTATCCAACTATCAGGTATTTGAAATGCTTCACCTTTTCAATTCTATCTCATCTAATTTAAAGCTTGCCAAGCCCACGGAGAACTTAATAATCACCACAAATTGTATTTATTAGATGATCATTTGTAGGTAATTTTTTATACATTTATTTACACTATCCAGAAATCTCTGAAGGTCGCCGATCGTCTCATGATATATTTTTAATTGTTTCTCCGCCGAATTTCATTCCTTTTCATTTATGGAGTGCTTCTTTAACTATGATTTTGAAGAACCCACTGTCTGACATTTCTGTATTGGAATATCTTCAGTTTGATCTCCTTTGATACTGCTGATTGCTTTCAAAACAGGTTTTTGAGAAATCTTACATTTCTGTCATCTAGTGTGATAAAACTTAGGGTCTCGCAATATAATGCTTTCTCAAAATCATTTAAAGCAAATGTAAACAAGTAGCATCTGCATGTAGTAAGTAGCATGTAGTAAGTAGCAGAATATACTTACTCGTGTACATATCTTCCTGTTAATTCTTCTTTGCAACGTGTGTGAATTTTTACTTATATAATGGTTTACATATATTTCAGCGATTGATTAAACAAGCTAGAAATTACACGTAAATGTCGATCGCAATCAGTCATAGAGTATATTTCCAGAGAAATATATTTTTCTGAAAATTTTCGTTAAGATGTTTAAGTTTTCTTCGATCAGATATTTAAAAAAACGTTTTAAATCTAATACCGAATCAGGTCCGGTTGACTTATTGTTTTTTGATTTTTTTATTGCATATTATACTGTGGCATGGTGGCAACACTGCAGTCGGGGGGGGGGGGGGGGGCAGTGGTCAGCGGGACGCGGTGCGGGTGCGATGCGATTATAAGTTATCCGGGCGTTATGGCGGGAATGTGCGTTTTTAACTTGGTGCGACGTCTTGGCCTGGTTCGCCAAGTTGCATCGCGTGATGAAAACGTGGCGGCAATCGTGCCATTGTTTCCGGAGGGACGCGCTAGCGCCATCTTCGACGCGCTGTTCGCTCCTGACGGCGGAGATGTGATTGCGAACACCCATCAAGTGTCACCCATGCGGAGGAGACGCGGAAGCTCGCGACGGTCGCGGGCCACGCCAGCGATGCTTTTTTGTCGGCCATTTTGTCCACTGCCTACCAGCTGAAGTGGCGAGCGCCGCGCCGTCGGGACGCGTGAAGCGAGCGGAACGGCATCGTCGTCGTTGGTCGAGTTCGCAAGGCCACTCTTGCAGTACGCGGAGCGACAACCCAGCACGGAGGGCGCTAGCGTCGACGTTGGCGTCAGGTCGGCGCGGCGGGGCGGGAGCTGTTGTCAAGGGCGCGAGAAGCCGCGCGAGCCGAGCGACGGCGCGGGGAGAGGGGGCAGCAAGAAGTGCTTCCGATGCGGGTGGTCCACATCTACAACGAGGGCGTCGGGCCATTTTCAACGCGATTGCCCGGCGGGAAAAGAGGTTGGGAGGTCCAGTGCGCCGGTGGGTCTCCCGCGCCCGCGCGCTCGTAGGTTAGTCGAAAAGCTGCTTCCGTAAATAAATAGTGCGCGTAATGGACGTTATTCGGCAGTTCGATTTTTCGGCAAATCGTTGTCCGCTCCGGTTCAGAGGCGCTGGCGTGTGCGAGTCGGCGAGGGACAGATTGAAGCGGCCGCAGCTTCGACTTTGCCCCCGGCGACAATCAAAGATCGCGATTTTAGCGCGACGTTCGATGTCGACTCATGTACGGCGACCTGGAACTGGAAAGACGCTCTTCCGGCGATGCTAAGGAGCAAAATCTCTCACTTCATGAGAAGTTCGCCAGAGTTGGCCAGATTTGATGCAGAAGATCCAGTGCGAGGAAAGTGAAATGTTTCGCAAACGGAGCGAGGAAGTTTGGTGCGATGCGAGCTCGATCGCAAACGATGTAGCGCTCGAAACCGACGGAGAGGTGGCGGAGGACGCAGCTTGGCGCCAATATCTCACAGCTGTGGAGAAAGTTGCGCACCGAAACTGCGCTCGAAATCGCGACAAATTTGGAGCAAATATTCTCCGAAAGGGGGCCGCCGCCCCTTAAACTCTTAACGGACAACGGAATGTTCGGAGAAGATTCCGAGCAGCATACAGGCCGCAGGGAAACGGCATCGTGGAACAGCTGCGAGAAGTGACGTGTTTTGGTACAATTTCGCACTGAAGGATGGAAAGCAACAATGGTGCATAAATATATATGGAGACACCCGGAGGTAGCTGTTGAACCACTGATGGTTCAAAGTCAACGAGACGAAGATGTGGACCGAGGAACGAGGAACAGGTGTTATATCGTCAAACACGGCACGTCCTAGACCTGAGAACGGCCCCGGAGGAGGAACACGGTAAGTTATATTTGTCGTGTTCTTGTTGTGAATTTTCTTTTTTTGGCTTCATTATTTTTTTTCTTCTAATACGATGAATATAAAATTGAATGTTTTTTAATTTTCTACGATTGTTCATTAATTCTAATCTTTCATCCGTCGTCCATTGTTGCTTTTTTGTTGTATTTTTATACCTAAAAAAAATAATTCCCTGCATGAATTATTATCGGTTTTATATTCTTCCACTTCGAATTTATTTATTTTTCTCACTGTTTGTGGGTCATTTAACTTTGATTGATTTTTTTTATTTAAATTTGTATGTAATATATACATATTATGCTATAAAATATAAAACATTAAAAAAAGATTTTTGCGAACGTTTTCTATAAAACACAAGTCATAAGTCATAAACATAAAACTTGATACAATTTTTTTTAAAGTATACATTTAATACATATATAAGGGTAATAACATACACTTAACTTTACTTATTATTTGTAGTATATAAATAAGACTACTAATAATTTTGTATAAAATCAAAAGTTTGCATTTATACTTGAATTATTACAATATAATTTATATCTCCATTGAAATATTTTCAGTGATCAATTCATCTATTTTATTACGTGACACTTGGGAATAACCAGATCGTATATTCCACGAATGAGAATAATATCTTGAGACACCAGCATGCACATTTTTCTGGTCAGACATTGCAATCCTTCAAGTGTCTCCACGGGGAGGCGAAAGTTCCGAGTTCAAAGCAAAAGCTTTATCCGCGAGGTGGCGTCCCGCGGCTTCCTCTACTTTGAAACGCATTTAATAAATTATTCTGAAAACTCTATTCAATTAAAAGTAATAATTAGGTAATAAAAGTGCGATCATAAACATGACTTTTTCCAACAAATATGTGTAGTTTGAAGAGTGTTTCAATCAAAGCGATCGGCCGGGCGTTTATAATACTTGCGAAAGCAACCCGCGTAGCGCGATGAATTCGCTTCTGGACTGGGTCCATCGATCTTCCGGTATATCGCGACAAGCCGTTCCTAGGATACAGTAAATTGATTGCTTTTACCGTGAACGCCAATCCCGGCACACCAGTATTTTTGACCGGTGTAACCTCAGCCGTTCGTCAGCGAGGGATTCGGCGGTATTTCAAATCGTAAATAGCGTAAATCTGAGGTATATAGAAATAGTTTTTTAGTTAATTATTAGTACTTTTTATAATATATACAGAAATAGGAACCATTATTTAAATGGATTTAATTTCTTTTTATACATAAACGTTAAAACGAGTGGTACAGAATTGTCTCAAGACTGGAGTTAATTAAACGCACCTTAAATAGATACACACATTAATATACACCCAGGCCTCGTATAACACGGTCATATGGTTACACAAAAACGCCGTGTTGTACAAATCCGTGTTATACGAGGTTTGAAGTTCATACAAAATTAGGGTTTGCGTTCCAAGAAAACTCGAAATTTGTTAATACCCTACGTTTCTTAAATAAACAATACCAAAAATATACATTTTCATATTGATCGATTTTTTTAATATGTAACATATAAAATATCATTGATTCAGCATCGCTATCACCTAAAATTCTATATGTTTGACTCTTTTTCGAGATCGGTTGTAATTTTTCATCATCAGAGGACTGGATATTTTTGGATTTAACCTTTAAAAAATCTGTAATAAGCGATTGTCTACTTTTAGCATATGAATCAGTGCTCGGCAACCTATGACCCGCGGGTCACCAAGTGACCCGTTTGATGATTTAAAGTGACCCATTTCAGTTCTGCAAGTATCATTTTCTTAACGCGTTACGATGTCACAACTAGACCACATATATGGTTGTTAGGACCAAAAATATTCACTGACCCAAATAGTGTTTTTAATATACACATTTTAATTATTTTGACCAGCAGCTAAAAAAGGTTGCCGAGACCTGATATATAGTGTTTTATTTTATATAGTGTGCCACGTTTATTTAATTTATTGTTTTCTATTTTGTTTTAAGTTTTAAACAATAAGTTTTATTTTATTAGGCACAATTTTAATTTGAATTTTCCGTACATAATTATAAATTGTGTTTTTTAATTTACCATTTTATAACATGTTAGGTTTTTGCGCTGCTATATTTTATTTTAATTATGTATATAATTTGTGTTTTACAATATTTTACATTTTTCTGTATCTATGAAATGTTTTGTCATACTTTGGCTCTGATTTTATGATATTTAAATTATGAACCATAAATTGTATTTTATATTATGCCACATTTTATCTGTTAATAAGATTACTTGACTAACTTTTTGCTTTGCAATTATGATATTTTAAATTATGTACTATAAAATGTGTTTTTTATTATGCAACATTTCTGCTATGTCCAAGATGACTTGACACACTTTTTGCTTTGCTTTTATATGTTTTTTAATCTGTGCTTTTACTTGTGTTTTTTTAATATGCTATGTGTTTTTATTTATTTATAAGATGCTGTATTTTTATCTATAATTTATGGTGTGTTATTTTTTATAGTGTTCTATTATATATAGTGTTCTATTTTATACAGTGTTCTTATTTATAAAGTGTTCTATTTTATGTTATGTTCCATTTTATATAGTGTTTTATTTTATAGTGCTTTATTTTATATAGTGTTTTATTTTATATTGTGCTCTATTTAATAAAGTGTTCTATTATATATAGTGTTATATTATATAAAGTGTTAAGTTTTATATAGTGTTGTGGCGACCACACAGATAGGTACACATTTAGAAGCACACTATCAGACAGAAACACGGCCAGTGGCAGAAGCTGCGACAACTAACCATGGGACAGACAGTGCGAGACACCAAGAAGAGAGATACGCAAATGACTTGTGGTTACTCTGAGTAGCTCCTGGTGGAGCCACTAAGAGTAACCACAAGTCATACGCGCCCTCGTCGACAGACTTGAAGACCAGTCCTGTATCTCCCAAACCACCATCCACAAATAGAATCTACCTGACACTAGCTGCACGCAACCAAAGAAACCTGATCGTCATCTACGGTCATCACCACTTGCATCACTTGCACCGCAGTTGGAAGAAACATCACGCCGTTAATCGTCTATCGTCGCATTTTAATATATTTATTAAAAGTCTACTTTGACTCACACAAGAGCTAGATAAACCATCCCTAGGACGTCGCCCCCTAAAGTGTTATATTTAATATAGTGCAATATTCAATATAGTGTTTTAAGTTATAAAGTGTTCTTTTTTATACAGTGTTATACTATATATATAGTGTTTTATTTTATATAGTGTTCTACCTTATATAGTGTTATATTATAAACAGTGTTATATTATATGGTGTTATTTATATATATTTGTAGTGTACTATTTTATCCAGTGTTTTATTTTATAGTGTATAGTGTTCTATTTTATATTGTGTTCTATTAGATCAAGTGTTTTATTATATATCGTGTTATATTATATGAAGTGTTGAGTTTTATATAGTGTTGTGGAGACCACACAGATAGGTACACATTTAGAAGCACACTATCAGACAGGAACACGGCCAGTGGCAGAAGCTGAGACAACCAACCATGGGACAGACAGTGCGAGACACCAAGGAGAGAGATACGTGAATGACTTGTGGTTACTCTGAGTAGCTCCTTGTGGAGCCACTCAGAGTAACCACAAGTCATACGTGCCCTCGTCGACAGACCTTAAGACCAGTTCTGTATCTCCTGAACCACCATCCGCAAAAAGAATCCACCTGACACAAGCTGCACGCAACCATGAGAGCCCTGAACGTCATCTACGAACATCACCACATGCACCACTTGCACCGCAGCTGGAAGAAACATCTCGCCTTTAATCATCTATCGTCGCATGTCAATATAATTAATAAAAGTCTACTTTGACTCACACAAGAGCTAGATGAAGCATCCCTAGGACGTCGCCCCCTAAAATGTTATATTTAATATAGTGCAATATTCAATATAGTGTTTAAAGTTATAAAGTGTTTTATTTTATACAGTGTCATACTATAACTAGTGTTTTATTTTTTATAGTGTTCTACTTTATATAGTGTTATATTATACACAGTGTTATATTATATGGTGTTATTTATATATATTTGTTGTGTACTATTTTATCCAGTGTTTTTTTTTAAAGTGTGTTATTATATATAGTGTTTTATTTTACATAATGTGCTACGTTTATTTAATTTATTATTTTTTATTCTGTTTTAAGTTTTGCGCAATAAGTTTTGTTTTATAAGGCACAATTTTAATTTGAATTTTCTGTACATAATTATAAATTGTGTTTTTTCAATTTACCTTTTTATAACATGTTATGTTTTTGCGCTGCTATATTTTTATTTTAATTATGTATATAATTTGTGTTTTATATTATTTTACATTTTTCTGTATCTTTAAAATGTTTTGTCATACTTTTGCTCTGATTTTATGATGCTTAAATTATGTACCATAAATTGTGTTTTATATTATGCCACATTTTATCTGTTAATAAGATGACTTGACAAACTTTTGGCTTTGCAATTATGATATTTTAAATTATGTTCTATAAAATGTGTTTTTTATTATGCAACATTTCTGCTATGTCCAAGATGACTTGACACACTTTTTGTTCTGCTTTTATATGATTTTTTTAATCTGTGCTTTTACTTGTGTTTTCCTAATATTCCATCTGTTTTTATTTATTTATAAGATGCTGTATTTTTATCTTTAATTTATGGTGTGTTGTTTTTTATAGTGTTCTATTATATATAGTGTTTTATTTTATATCCAGTGTTTTATTTTATAGTGTTGATTTTATATAGTGTTTTATTTTATATATTATTTTATATAGTTTATAGTGTTCTATTTTATATAGTGTTCTATTTATTAAAGTGTTCTATTATATATAGTGTTATATTATATAAAGTGTTGAGTTTTATATAGTGTTGTGGCGACCACACAGATAGGTACACATTTATAAGCACACTATCAGACAGGAACACGGCCAGTGGCAGAAGCTGAGACAACCAAATATGGGACAGACATAGCGAGACACCAAGGAGAGAGATACGCGAATGACTTGTGGTTACTCTGAGTAGCTCCTTGTGGAGCCACTAAGAGAAACCACAAGTCATACGCGCCCTCGTAGACAGACGTTAAGACCAGTCCTGTATCTCCCGAACCACCATCCACAAGTAGAATCCACCTGACACCAGCTGAACGCAACAAAAAAAACCTGACCGTCATCTACGGTCATCACCACTTGCACCACTTGCACCGCAGTTGGAAGAAACATCACGCCGTTAATCGTCTATCGTCGCATTTCAATATATTTATTAAAAGTGTACTTTGACTCACACAAGAGCTAGATAAACCATCCCTAGGACGTCGCCCTCTAAAGTGTTATATTTAATATAGTGCAATATTCAATATATTGTTTTAAGTTATAAAGTGTTCTATTTTATACAGTGTTATACTATATATAGTGTTTTATTTTATAGTGTTCTACCTTATATAGTGTTATATTATACACAGTGTTATATTATATGGTGTTATTTATATATATTTGTAGTGTACTATTTTATCCAGTGTTTTATTTTATAGTGCTTTATTTTATATAGTGTTTTATTTTATATATTATTTTATAGTGTATAGTGTTCTATTTGATAAAGTGTTTATTTATATATAGTGTTATATTATATAAAGTGTTGAGTTTTATATAGTGTTGTGGCTACCACACAGATAGGTACACATTTAGAAGCACACTATCAGACAGGAACACGGCCAGTGGCAGAAGCTGAGGCAACCAACCATGGGACAGAAAGTGCGAGACACCAAGGAGAAAGATACGTGAATGACTTGTGGTTACTCTGAGAAGCTCCTTGTGGAGCCACTCAGAGTAACCACAAGTTATTGTGGTTACTCTGAGTGGCTTGTTTAATATAGATTTCTACTTTATATAGTGTTATAATATACACAGTGTTATATAATATGGTGTTATTTATATATATATTTGTAGTGTACTATTTTATCCAGTGTTTTTTTAAAGTGTTTTTATTATATATAGTGTTTTATTTTACATAGTGTGCCACGTTCACTTAATTTATTGTTTTCTATTTTGTTTTAAGTTTTGCGCAATAAGTTTTGTTTTAGTAGGCACAATTTTAATTTGAATTTACTGTACATAATTATAAATTGTGTTATTTTAATTTACCATTTTATAACATGTTTTTTTTTGCGCTGCTATATTTTATTCTAAATTATGTATATAATTTGGGTTTTATATTATTTTACATTTTTCTGTATCTATAAAATGTTTGGTCATACTTTTGCTCTGATTTTATGATATTTAAATTATGTACCATAAATTGTGTTTCATATTATGCCACATTTTATCTGTTTATAAGATGACTTGACAATCTTTTTGCTTTGCAATTATGATATTTTAAATTATGTACTATAAAATGTGTTATTTATTATGCAACATTTCTGCTATGTCCAAGATGACTTGACACACTTTTTGCTCTGCTTTTATATGTTTTTTTTAATCTGTGCTTTTACTTGTGTTTTCTTAATATGCCATGTGTTTTTATTTATTTATAAGATGCTGTATTTTTATCTATAATATATGGTGTGTTATTTTTTATAGGGTTCTTTTATATATAGTGTTCTATTTTATACAGTGTACTTATTTATAAAGTGTTCTATTTTATGTTATGTTTCATTTTATATAGTGTTTTATTTAATTGTGTATAGCGTTCTATTTTATAAAGTGTTCTAATATATATAGTGTTATAATATATAAAGTTTTGAGTTTTATATAGTGTTATGGCGACCACACATTTAGAAGCACACTATCAGACAAGAACCATCCCTAGGACGTCGCCCCCTAAAGTGTTATATTTAATATAGTGCAATATTCAATATAGTGTATTAAGTTATCTAGTGTTCTATTTTATATAGTGTTCTATTGTGTATTGTGTTTTATTTTATACAGTGTAATACTATATATAGTGTTTTATTTTATATTGTGTTCTTCTTTATGGTGCGGCGACATTAGCGCGATTCTAGCGCGCTGACGTTAGCGCGATGACGTTAGCGCGCGGGATATAAATGCGCAATTTATTATTTTTAATAAATTATAAAGAAAATACAATAAATATAAGCTTAAAATATTTATGTTATAAACACATATAAACATTCATACTTATATACATACATTTAAATCACACTCATACATATAAACATAATTTCAAATTTCAAGATTTTTAGCGATTCTTATTAAGAATTCCAATTTGCCCATTCGACTCTGGACATCCGACTCTACAACACTCAACTGGATTACAATTTGCCGCTCGGATCCCATCTTTGCTCGACTTGACTACTCCTTTGAACTCGGATCTAAACCTTACTTCCTTTTTGAGCAACCATCTTCAGGACACGCGCTCGAGGATAAATATCGACAACTGTCGAAGGATCACCGTCAAAACGCGTCAAGAATCTACTGGAAGATTTCATAAGGGCCACTTTTTACAGTTCGCTATACAAACGTCCTATCACAAATCTCTCAACCGGCACTCCGAAAACTACGAATTGAAGAGTAAACCAACCGCTTCATTTACAATAATACTTTTCAGAATATACCTGCCGGAATTTTCGTATGGTGAAATTTCCTTATCTTATTATTATTGTGTCAATTCTACTTTCTATCGAAAAGCGTCTTCGCTTTTTGAACAGTTAGTCATAGATTGGATGATGCTGGACAATTACAAGATATACCGAAATGAGAACACATCAATACAATACCACTAAAAAAAAGGTTAGGTTGTTTGGTTCTACCATAGAGTAAAGAATATCATATAATATAGAGACGCCTATGGGAACAATTTTTCCGTGCTCTATTTTAAGTGACTTCGGTGCTCTCTAGATCATTGATCCCGAACGCGCGGTCAGTGGTACACGTCTTCGCGCATTCGACAAAATCATTACGATATGGCTTCTTGTTCCGTATTATCTTGCAAAAACAGTGCAAAACAGTAGAGGAATTGCAATATATCATTTCACAGGTAACATTTAGCAATTATTTGTGTTATTTTAGTTTTTTTTTATTAAAAGTGACCCGTGCAAAACACGTCATTTTACACGCCATTCTAACGTCATTCTAACGTCATCTACACGTGCCAACTAGGGCTGCGAATTCCATTCTTCGAGTTTATATTTAATTTATTTTTTAATTAAATATAAATGATAAAAATAATATATTTCATTAGTAAATATTTTTGTCACATATAAACGTTAGTAATATTATACACGTTTTTTTAGATTTCCTTTAGAACAAAAATTACACAAAGTATGGCTTGAACATATTTTACGTCCTTCATGAAAGCCATCCATGAGAGGTGTCATCTGTTCGGAGCATTTTAACCCAGATTCGTTTTTTACCATAAAAGGTGGGTATAAACGATTAATACCAAACTCAGTCCCTTTACAAAACCAACCATCGTCTCCACTCCCGTCAACGTCAATTTCGAATACTGATGTTTACAATTCCCCTAGAAAAATTAATTTATTACAAAAATTAAATCACGTTAGGGTTATTTCAAAAAAACGTGAAAATATAATACACGCACTAAGGCAAAAACTTTATCGAAAAAACAAAAAAATAGTTAATTTAGAAAATATAGTTAAGTCAATAACAGACAAAGGACTTTTAAGTGAGGAAAACGGCTTGTCACTATTAGCAAATTTTGATTCCGATTCAAAAGAGTTGCTAACTTTTCTAAAAATAAAAAAGAATTCAAAAGTAGCCAAGTATACAGCCCGAGTTCGATCGTTTGCATTAACTTTAAGTTTTTATTCTCCCAAAGCTTATCAATATGTTCGACAGACTTTACATTTTAACTTACCTCACCTAAGAACCATCGGTAAATGGTATCAGAACTTGAACGGAGATCCAGGGTTTACGTTTGAAGCATTTGAAGCGTTAAAAATAAAATCGCAATCGACAAATTATTAGCTAGTTTGCAATTTAGTTATAGATGAAATCGCGATTAGAAAACTAACTGAGTGGGATGGAAAACGTTTTCATGGTTACATAGACATGGGTACAGGCATAGACGGCGATTGCTTATCAATTGCAAAAGAAGCACTAGTTTTTATGATTGTGTGCATAAACGGTAGCTGGAAATTACCGGTAGCATATTTTTTATGAGATGGGATATCAGGCACACAAAAAGCTAATTTATTACAAATGTGTTTAAAAAAAATACACGAATGCAATATAGATGTGGTTTCTGTAACATTTGACGGTTGTCCTGCTAACTTTTCTATGGTTAAAAATTTGGGCTGTAATTTACAATATAATGATCTTAAAACTACTTTTCCGCATCCATGCACTCAAAAACTCGTAGCAGTTTTTTTAGATCTGTGTCACATGCTTAAATTATTTAGGAATTCGTTAAAATCCAAACAAATATTTACGGATAGTTTAGGTAATAGTATAGAATGGAATTTATTAAATAAACTTAATCAATTACAGGAGGAAGAAAATTTGCACTTTGCCAATAAATTATCGCGAAAACACGTTCACTTTCACAACCAAAAAATGAAGGTGAAATTAGCTAGTCAACTTCTTAGTAATAGTGTAGCGGACGCGTTAGAATTTTGTAAAAAAATTTGCTTAGAAAGCTTTAATGATTGTATAGAGATGGTAACCTTCATACGTGCACTAAATCATTTATTTGATATTTTAAATTCAAAAAATATAAAGCAGGTAAACTTTAAGAAACCTTTATGTAAAGAAAACCATTTAGAGATTTTTAACTTTTTTGAATATGTTAAAAAATACATAATATCTCTTCACCATAATGGCGAAAGAGTAGTTTCTAGTAGAATAAAAACAGGATTTTTAGGATTCTTAATTTGCATGGATAGCGCTAAACACTTATATAATAGTTTGGTAGAACAAGAAGGGGTATTAAGTTATATACCATTTTATAAAATAAGTCAGGACCATTTAGAACTATTTTTTGGTAATATTAGATCTCATGGAGGGCATAATAATAATCCAACGGCACGACAATTTAGAGCTATTTACAAAAAACTTCTTACTCACTTAGAATAAAGAGACTCGTTTAGGGGTAATTGCATTCCGTTAGAAAATATCAGCATATTGTCTCCATCCAACCATATCAATATAACGTTAGATAGGCATAGGATTACTGAAGTCAATGATACTGATGAAAATTTTGACGGTTTAAATTTATTACCAGATTTTTTAACTGCAAGTTCTCGCGAAATTGTGTCATACATAGCCGGCTATGTAGTAAAAAGTTTATCAAAAAAAAAAATGTTTGTGAAATTTGCGTAGATTCTCTTTTAGGTTCTAATAATAATAGTTTTATAAATCACAAAAATCGGGGAGGCTTGTTGTCGCCGTCTGATGACGTTAAGAAGATTTGTTTGAAACGTGAAACATTTATAAAATACTTAGTTAAAAAAATTGGCAAAAAAATGTATTGCCTAAATACAATAAAGATTATATTGTAAGTTAAATCTTAAAATCATTTGTAGGTGTAGGTGATATTTTTAAATCGTTAGAAATTCATATGTTTGAACAAGCCCCTACGAGTAATCATTATTTGCATTTAATTAGAGCCGTTGCTGATAAATACGTAAATATTAGAATTCATTATTTAACTAAAATTAGCAATAGAGAAGAAAGCAAGCGATATTTACTAAGTAAGCTAATTCACTTTAAAGGACATTAGATATTGAAATTTGATTTGACTTCCTTATTTTTGTTATATTCAAAACACACGTGGATTAGGTCTACTGGAGACACCACGTAAAAAAAAGCGCGCCATTTATTCTACCTCAATGGTGGTGCGGAAATGAATAATAAAATGTCTGTAATGATATAATAAATATTGGTGATAAAAATGAATTAATGAAGAAAAATATTAATAAAGAAATTACAAATGTGGCAGCCCTATTCGTTCGTCAAGCGTCACAAGGTCATTTTGTCCGTCGGCGTTGCACAAAATTGTGACGCGCAGGCGCACACCACGGGGTTAATGTTCGAGAGACTAGCGGTCGAGACAAAAGTTCGCATGTTTTTACTATATAATTGGCGCCTCTATTATATATATATACATTCTTTACTCTATGGGTTCTACAGTGAAGGTCGGCGCGAGCGGGAGCGAGTCGCCATGTGTTCTTTTCCTATATAAATTTGTAATTATTAATAAATAAAAACCATGTTATAAAATGAACTTTGTTTTATTTTAGAATGTTACACTTTGATTATCATTCACCGTAGTGGTGGTCGTAGCGAAGGTCTAATAGTTGGTGTTGACAAGAGCTGTTTATTCAGTGTTGTCGTGTCAAAACTGTCAAGATATAAACGACAGTCGCTGTCGAACAGTTGTACTAATCTTAAACGATAACACTATTGTCAACTAAAAAAATCGAATCTGACCATGTGTCAACATATATCTTACCATTTAATATTAATTCTGCCGGCCCGATTTCAATGATCTTAGGTATGTAAATTTCTTTAAATAAGTAGTCAAAAATGTAAAATAAACTTATTTTGCGCGCTAATGTCGGCGCGCTAATGTCGGGGTTATACTGCGCGCTAATATCCCGCGCGCTAACGTCGGCGCGTTAATGTCGGCGCGCTAAAGTCCCGCGCGCTAATGTCGGGGTGCCCTACTTTATATAGTGCTATATTATACAGTGTTATATTATATAGTGTTATATATATTTGTAGTGTACTATTTTATCCAGTATTTTTTTTTTAAAGTGTTTTATAATATATATTATAAATCTTTACGTATTTCGTTATAAGGGGCCAAGATCTGCTGTAATCCCCTCTTGAACTTCAAACTTCTTTCCATCATAGAATCATTTTCTATAATAAAATGTTCCAATTTATCAGCCAATCCCAAGCCGTCATTTACTGTTTTTAAAGTGAAACATTAGCTACTTCGCTGCAACTGTGTCCGAGTCATTAACTATGGTAATTTCATCCAACATTTTGACTAATTCTTCTTCGTTCGAAGTACGATCTTCCAATATTTCTCCGATATCTTGAATATCCATATCTAGAAATCCTTCTTCACTAATACCACGACAAATGTTAATTATTCTTTGGTATTCATCTTCTATTTGGAGTACAACATTTTCTCCAGGGACTAGTTCTGGCCACAGACTGTTCCAGCAAGAATTTAAAGTCGATTGATTTATTTCTTTAATGGATGCAGAGATCATACCGATACAATTTCGAATAGAATATTTTTTCAAAGTTTGTGTGACTGTTAAATTCTCATTTTGTCGTAACGCGAACCATATGCGTATAAATCTAACATGTTAATTAATTTTTAATTGTTGTTTTTTTTCTGAATCCGTGTTATATAAAACGTGTTGTACAAAAATATGCCACAATTCATCAATCGTGTTATATCAAAACAGTGTTATATAAAACCGTGTTATACGAGGCTTTGGTGTACTTATTTTCGCCGAACAACAGAACCTGTTAAGGTCGGAAGAAGCACAGCTAATACATTTCATTTATTTAACCTAGCGTTTCAGTCGATCACAGGTGCAGCTTCACTGCACCTTATATATGCTCTGTCGTATATAATTTAAAAATAGATAGTTTGCTCGAATCAGAGAGACAGAAGCAGCAAATCATAAAGATGTGCAAGACGGCGGTCATTATAACAATGGGACGTAGCAAGAAATGACGGGACGGCAAAAACGTTCTTTTCATTACTGTTTTATTGAAAAAATAGACAAAAGCTACGACGTCGCTTTTAGAATTAAATGGGATTTTAAAAAAACACCTTATTGGTTTAAATTGGCAAAGGTGATATTATTACGAGATTGCTTATGAACTTTCTTTATAGCGCGTGGAGTTAACTGAGCCACTTAAATAAATTTAAACTTATTTGACGATATTTGACGATATACCCTATTGACCCAATAGAAAACCATATTGAAAACAAATTTTAGTGTAAAAACTTCAATGCTACACATCAATATGGTTCATTGGTTGAAATGACCATAGACTCATGGGTTCCGGCGGCATAGGAAACTATGATGTCACGAGTCATTTCAGATTGTTAGAACATATACTTACATATTTAAACTCGTAAATATATACCTAGTATAGCATAATCTAAATTCTAACTTAAGAAGTTTATTGAAACGTTAGCGTAAATATAAACAAATCTTAATTTTGCATCATTACATTGAACTTAAAATACAATAGTTGAAAGTAAAAATATAATAAAACAAAACAAAAATAGCGCCCTTAAACCTAGCACTTATACTTTTTGACTTACTAAAAAACTTTTAATGCCGAAAAGCACGATAAAAGGTATTCTTTAAGATTGGTGTGATGTGAATATGATTATTAAAATTATGGGTTGATTTAAAATTTGCCTAAGGGTTATTGGTCATCAACTGCGGAAAAGTTTACTTAAAAAATAGTGATAAATAGCGAAGCTGTTTACAAGCTTCGTGCTTATTGTGGGAGGTATTATTTTTCTCTTTGCATACTTCAAAGAATATTTTTGTTTATATTTAACATTCTATTGAAAATCAAATAAGCAAAATAATACTTGTTTATTCTCTGTTTACAGTGTTGTCCAACTGAGTTAGTTGCGGCAGTGCAAACAGAAACGTGGTTGTGTTATTTCAAAGCGAAAAAATAGGTTGCGGATGACGTGTTAAATATGTTTTATTTCGTTGTATATTCCCGTCTATTTTACAGGATGTGTATTTTATGTGAATAAACATTTTTTTTCATATACCCAAAGCTCCCCTTCAATATTGTCATGTAAAAAAATGATTTGTTGATAATCGTTTAAATGCCGCGCACGTATTCGACGTGATGGGTGATGCACATGCGAAAGATATAAAAAAATATACATATATACATATCTATCATATATATGTAGAAACACAAAACATTTACATAAATACGTAATATATTGTAAGCTTAGTCTGAAAAGTTATTGCGAACAATGTTTGTAACAAAAATATTTTTTATGTTTCATCAATTAGCTAATAAATTACAATTAATGTATGTGCATAGGTATAACTAACATTTTATACTGTAATCGTGCATTTTATCGAGCTATACTATTTAGGAAGCTGCAATGAAACAAACAATTTTGACCAATCTGGCGTTATATTTTGAGACAAAGAGTTTAAATGGAATTTGGTCGTATATATGCATATACATTTTAAATGATCTTTGGTCTAATATATGGTATTATATTAGGAGTGATAATCATATAAATTTGCCATTTGATTTTTACGGTCAAACATACATTTATTGGGCCTAATCTATATTTTTGTAAAATAAATTAGGTAAACTTAACGTATTTTATTCTGTCAAATTTCTATGGTTATTCAAATGCAAATATTGTAAAAGTTAAAATAGTTATATCACAATAAACTAGAGCAGTTATATACAACATTGCAAGGTAGACAATAAGGTTTAATATTGATTAACATTTGTTTATTATATTTAAAGCAATGACAAAAATTAAAGAAAAATAAATAAAAAACAGTACAAAAGGATGAAGTTTTTATAAGTATTCAAAAAATTTTAGCGAAAAATTTATCTTTATAGAACCGTGTTTTAAACTTAGCATTCTGACATGTTTTTCATTTCTCGAGAAACGATAATTCTCGAGATGTTTCGATAAATAAAAATATATTTTTTAATATATAGTAGGTGATGTATTATATCATACATATATATCTTGATACGTATATCTCAAATATTTTTACTAAATTTTGCAATAACTTTTTGCTAACATTTAAGTATTCATAGTAATTTATATATAACATAACTTAAAGAATTTTAGAACATATTAATAGGTGCATTTTCACACATTATACTTGAAATGTTTTTTTGAAGGCACAAAACATCCTTGCTCTTTTTAGAATTTTGTTAGGATATTTTTGGTGAAATACCCTCATAATTTTAGCAACTAACCGATTTCCAAACGGAGCGGTTTCTTTCTATTTGAATTTAATTGTAGTACTTAGATTACAAATTAAACCGATTAGAGTAGTTAGGAGAATCGTGTATATTCTATTAGAAGCTCAAAAAACATGCCAATTTTCAAACATCTGGCACGGGTGCACTCTTTCTTATGCAGCATCAAACAAAATCAGCGGTTGTACAACATTTGAAAATATTCATACAAGTGTAATTCTTAACAAAAAAGGTTTATATAATTTTTCAAACAATCAGCAAATTTCTCGAAAAATGAAAATTCTTGATTTGCCATTTTTTTTATAAAAATAACACTAATAAGCATTAATACTTTTTTGACGATAAACAAGTTAAAAATTTAATTGTCAATTTTGATAAAAGTAAAAAAATAGTTTTGTTATATATTTTTTAAATTATTAAATTTTAATTTATATGAATATTCAATAATTATTTACATTTTTATTACCAAAATTTCTTACATTTTTATTAACACAATTATTTACATTTTATTTACACAATTACTTATATTTATAATAACACAATTATTAACATTTTTAGTAACATAATTATTTCAATTTTCATTCCCATATTTATTCATATAAAAATACACATTTTTATTTATAAAGAATTTATACATATACATACGTGTATGTAAATTATTTAAATATATATTTTTTTAATATTTTTGACTCAAAGTTTTCAATTACTTCGTTAAAATCTATTTTCTTGGCTATATAATATTCGATGCAAAGATCGATAAGTCATTGAGCCGTTCTTGTGTCGTTGAATTCCTCTGCCACGTTTTCAGTAAATTCTCTAATCTACTCAAAGATCTTTTTGGCGTCGAAACAGTGACTAGAGTTCTGAAAAATAATATTAGACTTAAAAGTTTTAACGTTTTATTTTCAACACCAAAACTGTTCGGTGATTTTTTCAAATAAAATAGTTTTTCTATTAAATCGTCCGATAACTCTTCGTCAAAAAAATTGATCAATGTTGGTTCTTTCATTGAAAATAAGTCATCGTCTAAACTTTAAATATAGAGTTAATTGGTAAAAACAATTAGTTTATTTCATTTAATAATGTGGAAAAACACGTCTATTTTATAATTAAAGTCAACTTATTCTAGCCGAATAAAACAGCTGTAAGTATACAATATAATAACTAAATGACCTGGGTACAAATCCCATATGATCCCTAGTGTAGTAGATCGGAATTATTGAATGTTATTAAAATATAAGTAATTCTGATCAGTTAGTATAGATCATGTTTACCTTGATTTTTCTATCTAACAAATATTTTGATAAAAATTACAATTATATTTAGTTAAGTTATGCATGTGACATATTTTATTTGTGAGCTATTTGAATAGTATATAATTGATGAAACATATCAATGATTTTAAGACTTTGAATTCAGTCTAATGTCCCACTATATTTGCTGAAATATTAATTGTTGTTACATACAAAAAATAAGAGTATATATATGTATAAATATAATTTTAACATTAACCTTAGTATTTTAACATAAAATAAAGCTTATTTTAAAAGCAATTGATTATTTTTATTATAAGGAAAAGGCTAAAATTGTTTAAAATTCTGTAGCTAGATGGATATTTCAAATTGGATATATATCTAGCAATATGAAAGTTACGATCTAGATTGAACAGTATTTGCATACTTAATTATAAAGTTAAATTTTAGCTGTGTCAGTATCTATTTGGTCTTATTCGAAAGCAAATATTAACGCTTAGTATATTTACTACAGACAAATTCGCTCGCATTAAATATGTATAGACAGATGTTTAGTGAAAACGTACGTGGGTGAGCGCAATAAATCAGCTTAGTTATAGGCGATCCTTTGTTGAAGTTGATGGTTTCAAAATCACATATTAAGGACTGCGTGGTCGTAGTGTGATGTGAGGTTGCGTCGGTTTGTTTTGTATACGATTTGGGGGCAACAATTGTTCGGTTGTGGGTGGTTGGGCGTAGGAGTTGGTTACGTAGGGGGCCCAGGGGAGATCACCGGTGTTCCGCGGACCGGGAAATTGGGCCGCGGACCCTCGCCGCTGACTTACAACACTGTCAAGTGACAGTGCTCGAGGCTGTCAGTTCACCGGGACGGCCTCGGCGACCCTTCAGATTAATGCTTTGAACAGGCCGAGACCTAGACCAAAGCCTATTATGGCGTTCTCTGCGGGACGTCGATACGTCTTCGGACAAATAGCTCATGAGAGCTTTGCGACTAAACGCCCCAAGACGCTTTAATTACACGTCTAATCCGTATTATTATGATTTGATCTCTGACCAAAAACAAATTTAACCTTTAGACGAGAAATAGCTTTCAAAGAGAATAAGTTAAACCTCACGTTTATGTTTTTTTCAAAATAAGTAGTGTAATTAGGTATATTTCATTAGGTCTTTTTATAATAAAATGGTATTTATTATTTGGATTGTTTATCTTTAATTTCTACGACCGAGCAGTTGACAGAGAATTTTTAAACACAGATTGCTTAATAAATTATTTAGAGAACTTACTTTGACACAAGCTATACACAAATATCTTTACGGCAATAGCTACTAAGGGTTTTCGTGTAACATTTTCATTATTTCTGTAATTGGAAATGACTTTTTGTGAAGCTTTTAACGAGCATTGAACCTAATAAACAATGTAAAGTAATATCTAGAATTGTTCTTTATGAAACTATTACTAAATTATTTATTGTGAGTATATTGTAAAATTTTAAGGCGTTCTAATTAATTATATGTAAACCCAAAAATAAAATATACGCCTTATTTTTTTTGGTGATACGGAGTGTAAATTAAATTATTTTAGAATTGTAATATTAAACATGAGAAAATCTTTAATCCTAAAATACTAAAAATTTAAAACTAATTATGTGCGTATTTAGTACTAATATCTTTTTTTTAATAAGCGTAATCTAAAACTACCTTAATTTCATATTAGAAGAATCAACTCATTTGAGTGTGTTATTTTTTCTGCATTGTCTGTTGTGTTGAATGGTAGTGAACCCAGGTTTTATTATCGGTATTATTTTTAATCAGATATACAATACTCTTTGTATTGTTAATTCGGAGGTCGTTCAAATGTATCTTTGTGTTCGATGTCTTATTCATATTAAACTTACCACTCGTCGGTTACTTAACTATTATATAAGATGTCTCTCCGGAGCACAACTGACTTCGTCAATTTCAATCTTTGACAACTCTTGAGTGAATTGCGCTTCGGGTCGAGAGGATGCCATTTTGCGTGCTTTGCAGAAACCGATTCCAGGGACGGAGACAAAGTAATCTCCTAAGAACTTTGAGCATATTTACGCCACATATGAACTAAGGCGGAAGTCAAGAAGCATATGTACGTCGTTCGGAAGACGTATAACCCAACAATTACCCCATAATGTTGAACTGTAGTTTTTCCATTCCTTTGAGTTTTTCATTTTAATATTTTTCTTTACTTTTCAAGTTATAAATAATAACACTTTCCTCTAAGAAGCTAAGTACACAAATTTACAATGAATATGACTGGCTTCAACTATAATTTGATTTTCTAAAATCTAATATATTATGTAGTTATAAAAAGTATATAGAAAAAAAAATTGACGGCTTTATTGTTAACGTAAACTTTTTAAAATATATTTTTTAAATATTATAAATAATATATTAATAGCCTAAGGCATTTAAGCACAAGCTATATTCACAAGAAGAGACTTTCTTTGTGGTTCTCAACCGTAAAGCAGCCGTCGGCGTTGCATTTGTCGACAATCGTGGTGTCGAGTGTGCATTCGACATAAGCCATTAACTTCCGCGCATCTTGCATCCGTTTGCCATCCCTGACTTTCGTTAGGAGTTAAATTAGATTTTTAATCGAATTTACTCGAACAAAATATTCACGCCGTACGTATTTTAATATCTACCCTAGTATCTATTAAATGTCGTTTATATGTATGTATATGATATTTCATAAAGATATTTTAATTATAATCATAAAATGTACGGTACATAAAATTAGTATTTTTTTAATTACAAAAAATATGGTTATATACCATTAATAATGCTGTACTATAGACAGCATTAATAATGGTACATAATTATATTATATTAGTGCGAGAAATATATTATCATTCAGAGCTTGTAAGTAGTATTTTAAATTTAATACAAATTAAACTTTGTATACGTAAACGGAAAGTCTTACTAAAAACTTAGTAACGTATGCAACATAAGAGGTTTACATTATTTCTGACTATGCTTTCGGTAGCAAATTTTGAATGAAATTTATGTCATAATTAAGACGTTCATACGTGTGATTCGCACGTGTCATTTAGTATTGCCGCTCGGTTAAGGAAAATTTACGAGTGATATCCGACGAAACCTACAAGGCTACATCATCAGCCTTCAACACACGAAAATTAACAACCGTCACTAACGCGCCGCCCCCGAGAAGCTTTTTGTTATACATAATTAAATATTACATATTCAAATTTATGATGTAGAAATAAGTTGCTTTTTCACGGATGGGACGGCTTGCGGTTAAGTTGTAAATTTTGTTTGTTGAAATAAAGAAATAGTAAAGAATATAATTTATTATTTGTAAGCCTCTTTTTTACATTACTTATAATAATAATTATATATTTCCGTCGAAAATTATTTTCTTTTTTAAGCAAATTGCAGCACAAAATATGCAGTTTTTTCCGGTAAGATTTTCTCTATAAGCTGAAATAGCTCATTATTAGAGAAGTTGGAATATCTTATATGTACGACTAAGCTCATTTTTTAAATTAATCATTACAATATTCATTCGTAAGGTTTAAAAATTTTAAGTAAACCTAATCTATGATGATTGATATGATTTGTAATTATATATTAATTACTAATTACTATCCCCCGGACACGAAATTAGTTGAAATACACTAAGAGAAACACTCAATTGTCAGTGACTCATACCACTCGTCTATTTGATTGGTATATAAATTTAAGTGTCTTAACTTCTTAGAGACACGCACGAAATATGTTACCGCCTTAAAATAGAAACCATTCAGATGGTCATTCAGCGATCCGTAACCAAAAGGTAAACATATTAGTATTATGCACAGGGTGAAATGTATTAATACAATATTTACAATAATTAACGCAATTGTTTGGTCACGTGTTATTTTTGTTTGTTTGTTAGAAATGGTCGTTAGAATGAGCTATAAATTATAAGAAATTGTGCAGGTGGTTAAAACTCCAACAAGATAATTTTTTTTTAATAAAGACCTCATTTGATGACGTCGTCAGTGATATAATATTATATATCTTTGGGATATATTTTTATGAAAAAGCTTTAACTTAGTATAAACTTTTTGATTGATATATTTATTCACTGTTAAAAAAAGTGATTAAGAAATATGTTTTTCTCCTAAAGGATATTGCTTATATTATTATCATATTAGTACATTCAAACAATTTTTACATAAACATCTATTAAATAACATATAATAAAACAAGATAAATTTTTTATTCTTACTTAGTTAAAAAAATCTAGTTACGTTAAATATTGTATATTGAGAAAATAATTGTTAATCAAATTGTATTTTATGATGTAGAGAACGTTAAGTAAAAAAAAGTAAAACATTACCTAAATTTCAAGCTGATATACTTCAAATATTAAAGAGATTTTAGAAAAAAATTATATGTCCTTATTATAGTTTTATGTGTATAAATGTTTGCTACAAATCTCTCGGGTAACTCAACAATATATTTTTATATTGTTTTCACCAAAATCCAATTTAAAACTCGCTTTACGCACCTTTTCTCCCAACTTGCGCCTGACCCCCCTATGTTTCTTACTATGAACTTTTTTTATGTAAATTGAATCAAAGGCGTAAAGTTGTACGCGTTTTACAAGAAATAAAATTAACGGAAGGCTTAGGCGCGTCACGGGAATAATGAGGTATTATGTTGAAATTATTCTCGGGCATGGCTATACACAGTCATGAATTTTCAGTGTGCCATTTCGTTTAACACCTGAGGACGTGCCATTTTTTATGGTCAATAAAAGGCTTGCAAATTAGCATTACAGTGATAAGAACCATTCCGGGCCGTTTACCTCCTGGGGTCTCGCCGGCGCTTCTCAAAATTTACGAAGACACTACGTCAAACATGTTTATATTTTAGAGGACGGCTAAAAAGAGATAAGACTAGATTAAATAATTAGTTTTTGGAGTAAGTGTCGGATCTTATCTCAACTTAACCATATTAAAGAGCAATGAGATTAAAAATATAGTATTTCTATGATTAAAACTGATTTAAAGTTTACAAATCGTAAAAGATACGTTTGAAATTTAATCCACGTTAGTCATTAGATGTATGCATAGGGATGTATTACAGTGAACATTTTATTATTAAATATAATATGTATTTTTCGATTATCTTTAATAAGTCATTTTGCCAATATACTGATATATATATATATATACTATATATAAATATTACACGGAATTCAAATTGATACCATAAGAATAATCTCTCATGAGCACTTTTCGCGCATATTTGCGGATCGTTGTAATTAATATTATTTATTCACTTCGAATAAAACATTGCCATGAAAATTCTCCATGAATAAAAAAGCAATTTATAAAATTTATTTAGCTTTCCAAAGAGCCAACACAAAAAAGTGTAAAGAGAAAAGAATGCGAGTGCTCTTTTGATATATTCGTTCGCAGCATAACAGATGGGCACTCCGGAATTAAAACGGCTATATCCGATGGGGTTGAAAAATCGCTGAACGACGTGGAATGTTTCGGCAGTTTCGGCGTGTATATATAGATATTTTTGAGACTCGAAGGCATTAAAAAGGGCGGCGGGCTGGATTAAAAATACGACCGAGTATAAAATGTACAAAGGTAATATAAACGCGGGACAATAATTATTCTCAGACACTCCTTGACACAAAGGTTGACGCGTAAAAGATTGTTTTACGAGGCACTTGGCCGACGGTGATAATAGTTTAGGATGCACTTATATCCAAAGTTGGAAGACACCTGAAGATATCGCTGAGGGATTATGGAGATGCTTGATTACTTCTTTGACGACGAGGGTTTTGCTTGAAGCACTAAGCTTGGCGGGTTATTACAGCCGAATTATATAAATACATAATGTAATATAATATATTCATGCACACATTCGTCTTCATTTAACGAGATCATAATTTTAAAATTGCATTTTGTGCGGTAACTTTTAATTATATTACACCCGTGAAGGTTGTGTAATAAACTTATGGCGCGGTGCTTGAAATTGAACCAATCTTGCGAATAAGTAATTAAAGTTTGAATAGGAAACTTAAGCATTCGTTAATAATGAATGTAATAAGAAAAGCTTTACATATTATAAGTTACTTGTAATATTCAAATTATTTAAGTTTTGTGCTATATTTGTATATATAGTTTTACGAACAAATATGATAACAAGTATTTTTGTAGTACTTATCAATAGCTTTATTATATTTAAATAAGTACAAATTGCTTACTTTTAAATTTTTATTGCTAAAAAACATGAATACAACTAACTTACTAGCTACTACTTCTTGGCTATGAGTATATTAGGTGTAGTCTATGTCATGCCATACTGTATCGAAAGCTTTTTCTGGTTTGCATTTGAAGGTCCGTACTCTTTTATTTATATTGTTTCGTTAAACTATTGAGTTAATGTGTTGTCAAGAAATTTTCACAAACTGTACGTTAATTATTTTATTTCCCGAAGATTATTCTAAAAGCATAAGAATTATTATTTTTAAATATTTTATTAAATGAAATTAATAAACTGATAGGGTGATAGAAAATCGGAATTGTAGGATCCTTATCAGCATTTTTCGTCAGATGAATTTAAGTGGTTTCCTAGAAGATTAAGGAATACATTTAAAAATGTTTTAGTAATAAATGAAAATTTCAGGAAAGTGTTAATTGTATTTTTCAAGATTTCAATGCCACCTAAAATATTCCTTGAGCTAACTTACAAATTACACACACGCACACAAACTCTAGTTATGATATCTCGAGGTAAAAGCTATTTTAATGTAACATTTACTTTTTGATCAGAGATTTAGCGAGTATATAACATCACATATCACATGTGATTTTTAAAGCTTAACAGTTGAGTTTATGTCCGATTTTTTCCAAATGCCACCTAAAGTTCCCGTTCATCCCATTTTTACTGACGAATGGATTTCAACCAAAGGTTTCATTCGATAAATTTACAGATTTGCCATCCGGGCAAAAATGTGCTTTTAAAAATGCGTGCCTAAAACAAAAGTCGTATTTTAAACCCTTTCGCAAACACTCAGGACAAACTCTTTAACAAGCCGTGGATTTTCTGGCTTTTCCTTTTCGCCGTCCGGAAAATTTACATATGCGTAATCGGGCGGCCCAACTTACTTGTACGATTTCGCAACATGCATTATCGTATTTATGGTGATTCGTCTCTTACAATATACAATACAGTCGAGCCTCTCATGTTTATTAAGCGTTTGGTGAATGTATTATACATAAATTTATTATTAATTTACCGCGCTCTGTACATAAACAACGATTGTTCTATTCATAGTCTGAACTTCGCAGAAATTATATTTATTGATAAACAACTTAATGACCATTAGCATAGTGCATTGTGGATATTAAGTTGTTCGAGTTCATTTGGTACACAGTATTACCAAAATACATCAAATTTATACGAAATAATATGTAGGGAAACGTTTAGCATAGATTTTAAAATAGTATAAAGTTGTTTCATAAATAAGGCATGTAGAATATTAAATACTAACTGAACAATCGACTTCGAAATTATTTTAATGTTTGAGGATTCAGAATCTAATCACTATTTGTCAAGGTTGGGCTATCGAGTCTGGGAAAGGAAAGGATAACATATTTTTTACCTTTTGGTCGATTTTCGATATTAGTCTGACAGCATAACCTTAATGCAAAAAGCCTTTAATGATTTATTTTAGAATAACCTTTTACTAGGTTATTATTTTATGTTTGATTGACATTTTAGGTCCATAGTGGTGTCAATCATCAGTGTTTTACTAGTGTTTAATTAATTTGTGCTATATATACATACATATAACATAATATTTATTGATATAATTATTGTATAAATAAATGTTGTTTTATAAAATTAAGAATACAATATTCAATATACTAGCAAGTTTATCTTAGGATTGCTTATTAAATTTCAGTATAATCCCATCCCTCATTCTATTTAGACCCATAGTTGCGAAATAATACTCATTAATTCCTCTTTAAGAAAAAAAATTAGTAATAACGCCTCTAAAAAAGAATTTATTTTAAAAATATTTATAAAAAAATTGCATTTTGTTAAAAATTTATCATTAAACAATTTTTGTCGTAATAGTAATTGCTCCTTTGAACTTTTCATTTTAGTGTAATGATATAAGATATTTAAATCTATTATAAATATTACTGATTGTTTATCTCTAAATTTGTTTCTGATGTATTGTAAAAATTGTCATTAGCATTAATAAATATCTATCAAATTTTCACAAATGCTTGAACAAATATTGTTGTATTATTTTTAAAATAATAAGATCTATCATTGACTCTTGAATTTTGCTGAACGAAATGTTCTTATTTTTTAATAAGGTATCAAAAATTCAAAGATTAATTTTCGGAAAATTTTTAGTTCATGCGCCAGAAGGGATATCAGCTACCAGGAAAATAGATCTTATGTCATCAACCAGAGTTTAAATTACATTTTTTAGGAAGTGGCTGTACGGTATTAAGCTTGGCACCAGATTTGTTTTGTTTATCATGTTGTGATTGTTTATCATGCCTCCGTTAAAAGCCTCATAGCACACCAGCATCACAATGGCATAACATTTGTAACCTACATCTGCAGATAGCTCGACTCAAGACTTCTACATTTTTCAGTATTCTATAAAGAGGGGCATCGATTGCCTCCCTTAGACTAATTGCGAACTAGAGTCCAACCAACCAACCATTTTTGTGCCACTTTGCTTTTCTGAGAGCGAAGACACTAGAGCGCGTTTCAGCAACAAAATCCAAATATGGCGCGTCGCAGAGGGTCTGCACCCTCAGATGCAATGACTTGTGTTTGAGGCTTTAATTAGTGTCAGTCATTGGTGTTTTACTTTACTTTTCTCAAGTTGTGCTGTATATACGTATATATATATAGTATTAATAATGTAATTTTTGTATAAACTAAAGTAATTTTTGAGAATTATTAAAGGCTTGAATTGCGTCTTTATAGGCAGCCCTATTATTTGCACAGGCCTTTCAAATATACCCAACTATTAAGACTAATACAATTTTTTTTATATTTATTGGATTCCTGTATAATTAATTTGACCCATCGTTGGAAAATTAAACAATTCTCTTTGATTTCCCCCTGGTAAATGTATTTTGATTGATCTAAGAAATATCTGCAGAGATATATATCTCTTATATTTTATAAACGCAGTTTATTAAATGAGCACCAGCTTTAAATAAATTAACTTATTTAATTTTTACTCATTCATTACAATCATAAGATATTAAATTCGGGATGAAACATGACTTTCATGTGTTAATAAATATGTTACTAATAAAAATAATTAATGACTGGATTTTCTAGGTACAAGTATTAAAAAATATTGTTTTAAATCATACAAATATAGTTCTAAATATGATCTGAGATAAAAATGTTATTTATAAATATTTTGTTTTGGAATTTAAGTACAATATATTTTATACATCTAAATTGAAAATTATAGCCATAAAAATAAAGTTTATAAATATTATTAGTAATTTTTTCTTTTGTACTTTGCAGGATTTTTTAAATATAAAACATTTTATTTCACAAAAAATACTGTTATGAACAATACGTGCTACTGGTTTATTACTACTTTAACGTAATTTGTTTTTTGTTATATTTTTATTGTTTTTCTTGATTTTATTGTAAAATAAAAAAATTACAATAAAATCAGAAAAAATAACACTATTTGCGTTAACACAGTCAGCTCGAGAGCTATTCATTTCATTATTCTTTGTAATTTATAAAGAGATGCCAAGTTTGGGTTTACGCCCCTACTATTAGCTCTATAGCACTCGATACGGATATACGTTCGATATACTTATCATTACTCCTGTTTATTTTTTTGAACACATTTATAAAAAAAGTCTATTAATGTGTTCTACAAAAAATATACCGGTGTAATGATAAGTGTATCGAGCGTATATTTATATCGTGTGCTTTAGAGCTAATAGTAGGGGCATAAACCCAAACCTGCCATCTCATTCTAAATTATAAATAATGTTAAAATAGATAGCCCTTGAACTGGCTGTATGGACTCTATTAGGTATTAGTCGAATTTGGCATATCATTAATGTCAACATAAGTGTTTTTATAGTATGTTAGTGCATATATTGTGCAGTGTTTCTCCTAAATTTAAAATGATAATTAAATTTATAATTCATATGAATAAATTCAATTAAAAATATTATAAGATATATATTTGTATTCTACAAAATCTTTCTGATTCGTTTATTATGTTTATTTTAGCTAATTGCAGTCACGATACAATATTAAACACGATTTTAGAACTTGACTTTAGGCTTGAAACTCTTTGGCCGTAGGACACTGAAAAAGAAATAGAACAAAGGAGAATTTCTAATTAAATATTTAACTGTGTCCACCGAAGCTTGACTCAAACCCGCGACATAAATAATGCAACTGGCGGCAATAATGTAAATTAACGAATCGCTCGTATAAATTTTTATTGCATGTAAATTAAGTGAATATAGTAGCTTTTAAACCTGCACTGCATACAAGCATCGAATTTAACCCTTAAATACATTTTTAATAATGTTAATTTAATATTAAAATACAATAACTGTTAGTTTCAGGTGCACCTAAACCAGAACCCCATCAAGCTCACAATACATCGTAAAATAATTAATGATATACAGAAATATATTTTTAGCTATAAGAGAAATTACTTATTAACTAGTCTAAATTTAGATTTATTTCTAAACAAATTCGAGATTAGATGTTTTTATTTATAATTCATATTAACTTTCTTTTTAAAAAAAATATAGTAAAAATGTTTATTTAATGAGAAATAAATGTAATATTTAATATAGGAATATATAAAAATATATCATTAATATAATTAAAATGATTATGTAGATCTGTGTTCAGTATTCAATAAATAAATAATGTAGATCTGTGTTCAGTATTCAATAAATTTCAAAATGGAACGGTGAGAAAATATTTCGTCTAGAGCTTAGCTATATTTATTAAACCCTGACTCCGAAGCCTTGTAGCTATAGTGAACCAATTCCGCTACATTTATCTTGCAAGTTCTTCCCGAGGGGTGAAACGCTTCTAGGGATGGGGCCTGCCGAAACAAAATCACGGTTCAAGTAATCTTGACTACACATACATAAATCACCATGTAATATCGTCATAAAATTCGAAATAATAATTATAATTGTTCATTTTTGTGATAAAAATGTGATTCAAATTACATGTAATCATACTGATTCGACTCTGGCGTGGGATATAATTTCGGAAAACGATGAGCAACTGGTGTGCGCTTAGAACTTCGAACCCGTGGAGAACTTTCAAATTCTATGCAATGCATCACTTACAAACTATTAGAAAGGGGAGAAAGTTGATAAGCCCGGAATTTATAACGTATAATATATCAAAAATTATCCTTGTTTCATGTATAGGTACCCAATGGCGAAATTTAGTAAGTACTATTTTTAAGTTCACCGTACCGGTTACTAATATTTTACCCTACATCATCTTTCACTTAATTATTAAAAATTAATTTTTATTCAAGAAATTAATATATGCTTTTGTTAAGGGTGGGCTATTATTAGCTTAAGCTCAATATTTGCTTTATACCAAGCGTCGGAGAGCCAGGGTAAATTACAACCAAATGGCATAATAATAAAAATCTCATGATAAGAAAGCAATTAACGTGTAACTAAAATTGCAAAAAAATATAATTATAATAAATAATATTTTATCAATATAGTATAAAACTTAAAACATGTAATTTTAGTTATTTATTTATTATATTATATTGTAAATATTTATGAAAAATGTTTTTCTTACAGGTTTAAAAACCATTTAATTATGTTCAGAGCAAATCTAAGAGTAGAATGTAAACTACTTAACGTTAAAAGCGTTTAACTAATTTCTAAATTAAGAGTAGTAAAGTGTTGTAACGGTTTTCTGTGATTATGATACAATTTCTTTATACATATTATTTTAAGAGTTCATGTAAAATAATGTATAAAGTTTCTCTTGCATTAAAATAAAAAGTTTATGTATGAATAAATATTATTATTTTTACAAAGAGCTTTTATATTAATTTATATTTAAAAACATTAAACGAAGTTTTATTAATTGTGTATTATTTTCTTTGAATAATTCTCTATTTTACGTAACATTAATGGCTTTTTTGATAAATTAAAATTATAATTTTTCTACAATTTTTTTTAACTAACAATTATTTCCATTTTTATATGTATTACATTAATTTTTGCTGTAAGATTAAGTAACCAATAATCTAAAAAATAATTGGTAAAAATAAATTAAAACCAAGCAGCGATGTTAAAAAATATGTATCAAATTAAACATTACATAGATTAATAATAGTTTATATTTTAAAACCTATCTAGATACATTTATAGATGCAGACTGCATCGTGTAATATCACGCAATAATAACGTAAATATTGATTCACGAAACGTAGTAAGTCACGTGCACTTTGCACTTCATTTGTGCGATATTCTAAAGAAAATATGAAATGCGCTAGGAATTTTAAATGAATGCTGTAATACTTCCGTCTAACAATATCAGTACCGTATCATAAAAAAATATTTTATTTAGGAAATATAGGTTTTTAAAATAAAAAACATAATTTTTACAGTAGTAAAAGTTATTATTTATTATTATACCTACTTTTAATTTAAAATATTATATGCAATAAATTGCGATTAAGAATACAAGTAGACATCGTATTTACTGATTTTAAGAAGGCTTTCGACAAGGTTTTTCTTTTTTCATTTTTCATGTAAAAAAATCGGACCTTAGTTGCTCGGATGATTTAACTCGGTTATTATCAAGTTATTGGCGCAATCGTAGACAGTTCGTAGCTATAATATTGGATTGTTAAAAACATATTTCACCTCTTTGAAGGTTCATTAAGAGTCCCTTTACCCTTGACGTTATTTATTAATGACATAAATAAAGTAGTTACAAATAGAATTTTTACTTCTATATACAAATGATTTATAATTGTTTAGTTGCATTCAATGTGTTACTGTTTCTTTATATAAATATAATAATTTAGATTCTAGATGTAGTTGAGCTTTCATCAACCGTCTGCTCTTTAGTGTCAGAAATTTCCAAACTGTGTAACATTATCTTGATCTCGTTTGCCAACAGATAATTTCTGCGATCTTAGTGGTAACGTTCTGTCTACAGAAACTTACACTAAAGATCTCGGAATCAGTTTTGAAAGCAAATAGAAGTTCTCTTTACATGTAAACGAGGACTGTTTTACTTTGACGGTCAGTTAATTATTTGTGTCTTCTATTATACTTAATTTCCTAGCATTATTATATTAAGATATATGATTTGGAATCTCCGAATAACCAAATACTACCTCTTAATATAAAGGTAGCTTAAAAACTGTTTTTGAGCTACCTATGTCTATGAGTATGCCAAAAAGGGTTGCAATTGTACTTAAAGCTAAAGGTGTACCTACTAAATAATAAATAAACTAAGCAACCTTAGTCGGTTTTTTTATATTTTCAGGATTTTTTCAAGGTATAATTTTATTGAGGTGCCCCATTATTATGGCCAAGCCTGTGTATATTATAAACAAAACCAATAGAATCTGCCTTTCAATTATCAGATAAAACTTTGTTGCTGTTTTATTAATAACAAATGATTAATGAGTAAATGCATCATCGGCAGATCTATCCTTTTAATATTACTGCAGATCAATATTTAGAATGTTATAATTACAATCCAGTCTAAATTATTTGTCAACTTGTCGTTATATACATATTTTATATTTATAGTGTTTTTTCAGACAAACGTTTTTGCATGATTATATCATATATGTTATAGTATATAATTTCTGAAATAAAGCTGCATATATTTTCTGTCAGATAAACTATTTTTTCTTTAGTAGAAATATATATTTACCAGTGAACATGTATTCCAATATGATTTCACTGAAATGCCACTGTAAATTTCACTATAAAATACATACTATGTATTATATTTCATCAGATTTCTATATCTTGAATTAAGGAATGACTTAGTGAAACAACCTTTGTACTTATACAAATACTTTTCTGTACTCTTTTTTTATATTTAGCGCAATAATCCCTAATCTATATAAAGGGTATATACCATTTAACCCATTGCAATTAAGTGGCACATACCCTTTATAGAGATTCTTATTTTTATTAGTTACATTAAGATTTCAAAGTAAACTTTTATCCCTATGTTCTTATACATTTAAATTCATAAGCTTATCTACTTAAAAGTTTCATTGTGTTATTTTTGAATGGTTTATACTAGTTTGTGACAAGACGATGAAAATTATTTGAATTGTGCGTTAGTGAAGGGATGCTGAAAAATCTCATAAGATTAGGTCTTACATTGCTGTTTGAAATTAGTTAGACAATTTAGTAGGTTCTTTGTCTGTTTACATTTTTTTTCTTTCGGCAAAAGTTTTTATTTTTGCCGAAGCTAAATTTTCAGTCGATCTTTAAATTGTTAATTAAATGTTGAATAATGCAATTGGTTGAACATACTAGTAGATAACTATGTTTATTCACAAAATTCAATTATTTAATCTCAACTATCTACGAGATTCAGTAGTATCGTTTGTTTTCTATCAAGTTTTCAATGCAAAATTTATGTAGTAGTTTCTCAAACTGAAACTAACTGATGTGTAGAGCAGTCGCGGGGAGTTGGTGGCCCGTCTACCGAGACTGAATTACGGATGCTTCGACTGAGAACACACACAAGTTCAGATTTATTTCATTAGATTGCGATTCGAACGGCAAGGTAGCTTGGGCCGTGGGGTACTTTTTCAATCTTTAAATACCCAAAGTAAGTAAGAGCCCGCCGGCCGGAACCGAACACGCCAGTAAACTAGTAGGAGCAGACATTTATGTGGTTGTTTCGGAAAACATATTGCCCGAGAAGCTGGCGCTAAGATAGTGTATTCCGATCATTCCGCCAATTCCGCAACGATTAAATGGGTTTTTGAACGCTTGTTACACAATATATAAAATTATGTTCTTTTTTGTTACCCGGAATTAAATCTGAAAACGTGCATTAATACATGTTGAATTTTTTTAATAATTAGTTTATTTATTTAAATTAATTTAAGACTATCGTGAACTAGCAGGTCAGCCTAATGCGTCACCATGGGCAAAAAATTATACATTGTATTATAACAATACACAGAATAAATATAAAACAATACATATGATAAGGAAGAGTAAAAAGTCAAAATATTAGAATTAAAAATTTGCGACGTACCCTGTTTTTGAGTTGCGTTCAACAATTGTTAAGGGTGTGTTGTTTCTTCCAATGGCTTGTTCCTTCGGAATTCTTCAAATTTCGGTCATAGTAGATACCGCCGATTACCAGTCTACTCACAAATGTTTTTATAATGATTAAAATACTTTTACTTGTTTTATACTTTATTAAGACAAGATCAGAAGTCACGCAGAAATTTGCATTATTACAATAACAAAGGCTAAAAGATCACATCAATACTACTTAACGTGGAAGATCTAATAAGATCTTCCACGTTAAGGAGTATTATACAATCGTAAATATATTATGTTAAGCCAAATGTATGCACGTGAGCTATTCAATTTCAATAATTATAGAAGTGAGAATAATTAGGAACATATTGTATATATAATTGGCTGTGTAAGCTTGAATGAAATTTTCCAATAAATTAAATTAAATTTAAATTTAAAACATAAAATAAAAAAAGTGTTTTATATATAATAATGTGAAATAACTATTGTGATAATTATTGCATGTTTCATTTTCATATGCTATTTCTATCTTGTGTAATTTTGTCATGTAACCGTTATTTAGATAGTCCTGTCGCCTTAATGTAATCATATCAGTGTCATATTAATAATATATTTATATCTTTGCACAAAGTTATTAAGAAAAATATATAAGTATTTTATATAAATTGTATAATTATTATTGAAGAACATTGCAATAAAGTATTTTAAATCGTATTTAATTTTTAATTTAGTAATAAATATTAAAATATTGATTGATAAAATATAAATTTTATGGAAATTTAATCAAGTATTTAACTGATACATGTACGTATGTGTTAAATCATTTCTTATCAATCTGCGGTTTCGCGTTCGTGAAAATTCAATAATTCATAAATTTTACATTTTTCAACCCAAAGTGGGCGCCGCTCGTCGAGCATTACGAATTCTCCTTTTATATTCTACTTCATGGCCATCATCAATTCTGATAGATTTCCATCGTCGTTCGGCGTAGGTAAATTTTATACCGTCGTAAACCAAAGATGAAACTCTCATTTTTTTTTACTCGGCCCTTCGCCCGCCTGAGCGAAATTAGGGTTATAAAGTGTGACTCGCGGCCAATATTTGAATTTTTAAGATGAATTACCCCTAAGGTATTAGTGTACTCGCAAGATAATTCCAAAGAGTTCATCTTTGCGGGGATGGAAGGGGGGGTTAGGTGGTTTTGGCTCACCTCATTATTCATGGATTTGCCTCTTCCGCCGGCGCATTGCAATTAATCATCTCGCGATGTTTTCTACTTCGGCAGAGTTAAGCGCGGTGAAAAAAAGTTTCCTTCATCCTGGAAAAAATCTTAGGTTGTTGGCATAAAAGACCTCATTATAGATTCCGTATTTCAATGAAAAATAAGGCCCCGGCAGAGAGAGAAGAGTTCCCACTCTCTCGAAAGTAATTTGAAGAGATTAACGATAACAAAGTTAAACAAGAACAGTTTCGTCGTACATAAATTGGATCTTATTAATCGTTGTGATATTATGCAAATATTTTTATGTTAGTACAGCGTATTATATATTATAATTCTAATATGAATTTTAAATATTTGCGAATATTACTTTATTATTGCAAAGCCGTGAAAATTTTACGCGTGTTATATTACTAGATGATATTAATATTTTTATTCTTGGAATATAAATTTTAAAGCAATAATAAATTTTATTGTAACAACGTGAGCATTTATTAATATTTTTATTAAATTTTTTAAATATTTTATTAATATATAATATAAATATTCAATAATAAAATATTCTACAGCGTTGTGTTGCTTAATAAATGTAACTATTTATTTTTATTTATCTACTGTAGTAACTTGACAGACGTGAACCCATCAAGTTACTACAGAAGGTAATATACTACAAACACAATGAACACCTACAAGTAAGTGCATAACCATATCGATTAATCTCTAGTGATTTACAAAATCAAAAATATACGAAGAATATAAAATTATCAAAAATAAACGTATTTTTTTGTTGATACATAATATAAAAAAATATATATAAATCTACTCTGGAATATTTTTATATCAACTAATTGACGGTATGTTAAATATTTTTACATATATTATATAATAAATATATGCTTGTATAAAGTAATAAATTTTGATAAGATTAAAACTAGATCATCACAATATTTTCTAACATCATTATTTGTTTAAAAAATTATTATCTTTATTCATAATTTTGTATAATTGCTTATTAAAATTATAAGCCATTATTACAAATATATAGTTTAAAAATCTATATTTGCACGATTATTTACAGACGCTATTAATTATTTAGAATTAAATATTATATAGTAAATACATAAATTATATACAATTACAACGATAATATTTCACAAACTCTTAAAAAGCATTGTTTGATTATAAGCTTTTGAAACTGACATAAATAAAAACAAAAATACTTAATCAAGTTTATTTGTGGTAATACAGTGAAAATATATTTAAACAAACAAACGTTTAAGAGTATATGTACAATATGTACGTATATTGTATAAAATGTAGAAACCTCAGCAATTGCTTAGCAAATTTGTTTGGGTGCTGAGTCTTTCTTAGACGTCTTGCTAGATTTTTCATTTCGACTTTTATTGTCTCCATTTCTGTTTTTAATATTTTTTTCGCGTATCACTAGATATATATAAAAAAATCTATAAAAATACAAAAAAACGCAAACAATTGTCAATATGTTATTTTAAAGCAAATAATAGTTTCATATGTACTGATTTTTAAATGATTTAAAAAAAATACAAAACACTGTAGTATTACAATTCAAAAAAAGCACAGTAATCAATATGCAGGTCCGGAAGATTTATTTTTTAATTGCTGTTCAATACTAAAGAAGACGTACAAGAAAAAGGAATTAAATGAGCGTAAATCTATACAATGTCAAGTGTTTATTATGAGTAAAAATTCTAAATAATTAATTTTTTGATTAAATACTATTTAAATTAAAATAGTATTTAATTAAACCTAAGTTTTTTGTCTTAAAATAAATGTACTCTTGATTGCTTTAATTTTTATTGATTGCTTGCAAAATTGTTTATGATAAATAAAAAGTAGATTAGTTTTTTGCTTTTTTTTTGCCTAATGCAAGATATTTGCTTTAATTGGATTACTTTATATTGATATTTGTATTCATCTATTACAATGCTTTTTAGCATTCGTTCTTATTTCATTATTACGAAAATAAAATAATTAAACTAAGAAATAAAAAAATAAAATATTCTTAGACACATCTTCTTTGAAAGGCCACCATTTGAGATTAAAAATACGCACAAATAAAAAAGTGCACATAATCAAAATGCGCATATTGATGCGAACTGCAAAAGTTTCCGACAAGTTTCCGCACCACCGGTGTGCGGCGGTCCTTTTTACAATTGCAGATTCCTGCCGCGCCATCTCGGAATCTAATGATATAAATCTGAACGAAACCCGGAAACAATGGCCGCGCTTTTAAATCCGGATTTTCCGAATGTTCCGGGCTCCGTTTCGTGGGCGTACCCCCGATTTACATATACGTGTATCCCCCGATTAAATCGAGACACTCTCAGGTATTCGCAGCGTATTTTACAACTCTTTTTTTAATGGCGTCCAACCCCTTTTTTTCCGAAGCTTTTTCGACTCTGAGATTTCTTCTGGGGCTCGTAAATTATTACGCTTTAAGTTTTCCATATAAATTGATTTATCCGAGCATCTCGCGTGTCAGCCGGGTATTTATTTTTAGTGCCGAATAAAAATTCACGCAAACGCGGTAATAACACTGCCCCGGGCTGCGACTTTCCCCTTTAAGGAATTTTCGAATGGCAATAAAGAATTTTATTAAAGGGGTCGCAGACGTATCCGTCGGATAAACCGATACAATATGAAAATAGCGACAGCCATTCGGATCGAATCTCTCGGATAAACGGCGTATGTGCCCTGTCGCGATGGTGTTATATTGCGGGCGTAACAAGAAAAAAAATTGAAACAACGCTTGAATGCGGGTTGTGTATATATTTTTTGGTTATAAAATAGTCAGATTCTATTTTAATGAAGAATCACAACGTCACCATACAATGGTAAGCATCATATATATTTTTTGACATTATTTTTAGAAAATCTGATACTGTTTTAAATATCTTAGAAATTAATTACTTTACAATTCGGAGAAATATTCTTTACCGCTCTATTATAGTTTAATAGTTTAACGACTTTTCTAAGAATGACTAAAGATAACTAAAAATAACTAACGAAATTTGTTCTTTGATTTTCAATGTATAGAAAATAGTCTAAACCGCCTAGTATCTTTACCAAAGTTCCATGGACAATTCTGATTATTTATGTAAAGCCTTTATTCAACTTTTTGATTTTTTATGTAATTATATCTAATTTTCTATATTTTGCAGTCTTTCACCGCGAAAAATATGCATCACAGAATCTTTTTTATGAATCAAATAAAAACGTCTTTATTTTTTAAAGTTATAATTGTATTTTTTTAAATTTTTTTTGAGGATTCTTGACGTCTTATGAGTAATACAACTTAAAGCTGTTTGGCTTTGAACTGATACCGACTTATAAACATCTGAGAGTTTACAGATATTTTTATACTTTATTACTGATTTTAATCAAGTTTAATTAAAAAAAATTTATTTGTAGGAAGAGCTAAAAACCTTTATGTTCTTAAAATCATTTTCTTCACGTTATTCCAAAATATTATTAAATCCAAAATCCTAATAAAATCAAACGCGATCACTTATAAGTAAATGTTTTTATTTAAATTCAACTTACAAAATAATTATTTAATATTGTTATCCTTAATTACCAATTTTTTGTTTAAAAAATATAGCTATAGTATCGTATACGTAGTAGGTAACTATGTCACCGCAATGTGTTATATGATACTAGATACTAGATGAATGGCTTCATTAATGTCAATTCAGTGGCTCAAATATGGCCGTTCTTTGATCAATGCCTTCAAAATTGTCTGAATTAATATCACCAAGAATATCCGAAGGATCGACTCATTCCTCGAATATTAAGTCTGCATTATTGAAATTATAGCTTTTAGACGCAGAAGCTGATATTGTCATATTCAACTGAAAAAATATATATCTATAAAAAATAATAAATCTCCCCGGTTATTACTTGAGGTCGGTCGGTTCAGAATGCGATACATAATTTTATCGTTTTTTGCGCGACGCGGCTGTAAAAAGGGGTAGTGATCCTCGACATGGGGTAATATAATGCACCATAGCATATCATTTATGTGAGATAACAGACATCTTTCGTGATTTATGTCCGACCATCTATGGCCACTATATCCATAGAGCCGATCCAATGTGCTTTCGCCTAATACGAAATGAATAAATGAAATATTGCTCTCGCTTTGTTTAGTTTTTACTTTGGAAAATTTATTTCGAACAATGTAGTTTTACTGTTTAAAAAAACTTTCGCTTAACTTATTTCCTTTTTGAAAAAAATGTGCTTGCGGTATATATGAATCGATATTATGAAAATTATTTAGTAGTATTCAATTTACGTCTTTCTTAGCAAAAAAATATAAACTGCGTATTATATAGTAAGTTTTTTTAATATAAAACTCACTATAATACGCAAATAAACCATATATTTATTAAATATTATTGTGCTTTTTTAGTAAAAAAATAAATAAAATTTAGCAGTCTTTATTTAATTCATTGGCAGCTTGAAATAGAGATGTTTATATAAACGCTGTTTTAAGATATTTTCATTTATATATTTATTTGTATTTTTGTAGTATTGACATTTTATATAGAACCTTGTTGGCTCGAGTGATTTAATTCGGTTCTTCTTGAGTTATTTGAGCAGTCGCAGATGTTATTCGATTGTCGAAAGAGTATTTCATCAAGGGATCTCATAAACCGGAGGGCTTATTATCCAAAGCCCTCTGATTTTGTTGTTATTTATTATTGACATAAATACGGCAGTTTGAAATCAATTTTTTTGCATCCATGCAAATGAATTCAATTTGTTGCAGACACATTTTCTCTACAGAGCAATTTAGATTTTCTATCTAGATAGGATTCCGTCAACCGTCTTTTTATCGTTCTCTTGGAAACATTCACTAAAAAAAAAAACTTTCACTAAATATCTCAGAATAATTTTTTAGAGCAAATGGAGATTCTTTCTACAAGTGAACGACATCTGTTATAAATCTTTCAAGATGATCGAATTTGTTATGTTATGTTTTGAACACATTTCATTTTGATAATCCGTCAGTTATACGCGTCCTCTTCGACATTTCTTGAATCGAGATCTATAATTTTGAATACTCGCTCTTAATCGAAAAAGTTCTTAAGATACGAGGATATTTGGTTATTATCCGTCTTGTATTTCAACGGCTTTCTTTTAGGACCGTTGCTAAATTCTCGCTAAAAAAACACTGGCATTGAACATTGATCTGTTAGATTTTTTTCTTTTTTACTATGTATTATTTTTTATTATCTTATTTGTGTTGTATTTTTTGTGTACTTTTATAATACAATATATTGTTTATTCGACCATCGTGACGTATTAGGGTAACCTGTTAGGTGAGAATGTTTTCAATTTAACTTAAATAAATAAATTATTAAATTAATTTGTCGAATCAATTTTTTTATAATAAATAAATAATAATAAAAAAAGGATATCTACCTGACCTAAAAATAATAATATTAGTTTTGGAATGAATTTAAAAAAAAGCCTTTCGCAAATATTTTCACTGTAAAAATTCAAAATAGTTGGACAACAAATCGAATTTAATAAGAATATTTACTATGTAAGAATTTAAATTTATTTTTAATTTATTCATCTAAATTATTTTTAAATATTAGCCATATATGTAAATATATACTAATTGTTTTAGATTTATATTTTATAATATCTTCCATTTAATGTCGAGTAAATATTTTATTTTACTGGGTGAGAAATGAGATCAGCAGAGGAGTTGTACAACATTGCCAAACAGAGATCGGCTTCTCATAAATAGTAAAACACGTTTTCAGGTCGATGTTTTATCGGAACCACAATAGATTTTCAGCGAAATCGTTACACGTACCAGTACTTTCGCACCAGAACTACCTTGTCTGCCTGTGTTTTTTTTTTCCACCATCCAACACCGACAGAACATTTCCTTCTCTCCTCCGCCAACTTTGTGTACGGTCCTCCATATCTCAGAGCACTACGGAACAGTTTGCACTAAAATTGGTGGAGCAAGTGGTAAATCTTGAACTTTTCGCCGCTCGCGGGCGAATTAAGTGGTCAAACACACACATACACAGAGAAACGAGTTCACATTTTTTTGTACGCTCGAAAAGTTTAAACTTTATGTTCTTTCGTACCGCATATAACCCGTATATTGTCTAGCGGAAGCTGATGGTTAAAATAATATATATTAGAACATGGTAAATATATGTATGTATACAAAAATAATCTGCAGAAGATGTTTCATAAATTAATATATATTTTTTTTGGTAATTAGCCTAATATTATAGACAGATAATAATCGTAAGAAACAAAAAATGTTGTAGATTCAGGTAATAACTTAGGCTAGGAACTTAATAATATAAATAAATAATGTATCACATATAAAAATTATGTAAATTTTGAAACACAAATAAAGAACGTGCTAAATTTTTTTATTCTGCAAGCTCATATTTACATATCTAATTAAATGTAATACTATTTTATATGTATTTATATGTAAATCTGGTGTCAGTTTCGGACAGCAGTGTCTAATGCATACGAGTCTAGGTTACTTAAAAATATAGTGGTAAAGTTAAAATGTTTGTCGAAGTCGGTTTCTCTGGTGATCCACCATCAGGTGAAAAAATATCAAGTCTTTTATATGTTCTCTCAAAGCAGCTTAGACAAAATTGAAAAAGGGATGTAAATTTGCAGCCAAAATAAACGCCGGAAAATCTGATTGAAAAACAGTCGATTGTTCAAGCATATATGTATCACCTTGTAATATATATTTATTATATATTAATTTAGCTGCCTCTTTCCGGTGATAAAGTCAAAATTGTACGATTTAAAAGTTAATGAGTCTTCACTGGCGTGTCAAGTTGAATTATTGCTGGCTGTGATCTACCGTAATTATTCTGGGCGATCCGTAGTGTTTGCTGTAACTCCTTGTTGTTTTTTTAGAGTATCTGCACGCCTTCCTCTATCTGTCCATCTACCTGATGTTTGCGGACCAATTACATAACCTTTCAGACACATCCACAAAATGTAACCTTAAAAGTGAAACTGCAAAATGGCTACTTTCGACCGTCGTTTTTTGCGCGAAGTAGAACGTATTGTCGATCCCGCATTCATTTCAAAACAACGAGTATTTTTACGATATTTAATGCTACTTATGAGCGATTAAAAGCTTAAGACAGATGTGCTTATAGGTGATCCGTAAAATATTAGCATTTATTATCGCAATTGCTTAGTCCTGAGAACTCTTTTTCAGATCTCTGTTCCATTGCTAAGCCTTACTTTCGAGACGTGCTAGAACTTCCTAGATTTTGGTTATCCCACTGATAAATATTGTGATGCGTAATAAAAAAATAGACCTAGTTCGTATATAGTAATATCTATTGATCTATAATTATAGTTTAAAATGACGTTTATATAAAAATCACTGTTACAATAATTGTGGTTTTTAAAAGTCTGATTTTTTCATTGTTTACTGCTGGTTTTAAGCGTTTTACATAAATATGACATGATGGTATTGTTTAAACTTAAAATCATACGACGTTTATTTAATTTAACAAAATATGTACATAATACCATATTTAAACTTTATTATCGATTTTCTGCTACAAATATCTTGATAGCGCTCAAAGAGAGCATCTGTTTCAAGAAACACATGACCATCTTAAGAATAGCATTGTCAGTTATAAGATACTTTCTCTCAAAGTTTTCTTGACTTTTATGTTCTTTATCCTTTGTAATAAAATGTTATTTAAATGGTAAATATATTTATAAAATTCAATAACTCAATATATTCATTACATTTAATTTTAATATATTTTAGAAACTTCCTACCAAAATCTTAAATAAACTTTGAGCAACACGTGTAGCAAACAAAAATCATGTACCATTTCGGACGTTGGGTTGATGGGTGAAAATTAATATGTCGTTGACATTTATTTTGAAATTTGAAAACGGATCCTAACATGAAGGATAACAAATGCCACGTGTCTCGACCCAATTCACCAGAAATATATGAATGTCTCAGTAAATCATATTTACCAGTTCCCTCTTGTCTTGTGTTTCCAGCGCAGACAAATCTCCTTGATCCACCATACGGCCCAAATACACTTCGTTCGCTATGAATGTAGCAATATATAATATATAATAATGTATTTATTATATGTAAGTATAAATAATTTTAAATATGTGGGTAATTTTGCAATGGAAATGTTTGTATACCTCAATTATTCTGGCTTCGCATAATTCACATTCCGAAATTCCTTCATAAGTATTAAAATTAAAATAATTTAAATTAACTGACATTCTCTTAACTAACGATTCACCATAATGTTTTAAAGTTAAAATATGCAATGTAAAAGAGATTATTAAATAGCGTACAACATAGCGCACTAATAATATTTTGCTTAATAAAATTACATTCCTGCGTGAGATTTGAAAATTTTTAAATGTCTTATTATAATAATACAAATAAAAAATTGTATAATTATTATTTTTAATTTGTCAACCATATAATAATTAAATGACTATTTAGTTTAGTTGATGCAATGAATTTTTGTATGAAAATAAATACCAAAGTGCTGACGTCCAAGATTTTAGAATTTTTTAAGACATAGAATAAAAAAAATAGGAAGTAGCCATCAACTTAGACACAGCTACCTTTTTTATTCTTTGTGAAATTAATCCATCGTAAATTTCCCTATCGCCAAATTATTTATGTATGTGTATTTTTCGTTTTATCATTTGATTGTTAATTTAACGGAAATAGTATTATTAATGTATGTAAACTACAATTTTAGCATCGGGGTTGCCGAAAGGAGTATCTTTACCGTGGGAATATCAACAACACGTCGTATGTACGTAATGCGGTCCATCACTTGTAAATTTTCCATCTTGTAAGGAAAATGAAGGAATCGACCCTATCTCGGCCTTTGTTTGCTTTTCCCGAAACGTACCGGTTTCTCTGGCAATATCATATTACCGCATAGCAGTGCGCGTGACCGCCAAAATTACTGTCATCATAATACCCATCCCGGAGAGACATTACATAATGAATCATTTCTCGCCATCATAACCCTAAACGACGTGAATAATACTCGTAATTACCTCACGCATGCTATATATATGTATGTGCCCTAAGCTTTAATATTTTTCTATAATCAAAGTTCAAATTAATTCAAGTAGAGGTACAAGTCATTTATTATATTCTGCAAGAGTTATGACTTATGAGATTCTATGAAGTCTATAGGGCTTTCTCACAGCGTTTCTTAACCTGTTTACCTTTGCGAAACCTTTAAAATATTATATAGAACCCCTACATACAATATATAAATTTTATATCATAAATAATACCTTATAAATTTAATAACAAAAATAACTACTATGATAACGTATAATAAAAAAATCATATAATAAAGACAATAAAGCTTTATTTTAGATGACTTGCAATTTAAAAGAAATAGTATATATGCAGATATTCTACTTTTGCCAAACACATATTGAAATGGGTAATATTAATTGTTTGTATATACAGATTTTATTTTTGGTGGTATTCGCGCTCTTTTTTAAGTATTATATTAGTCTAGGGGCTGCAATGGCAGTAAGCCCTTTAGGCCGGTTTCACACGTGCCGAATGGATTCGCCTGGCACCGGGCCGGCGCCGTGTAGTGGAGGTGGTGTTGTATGGACTAGTACTGACCATTTCAGACGTGCCGGACGAATCCATCCGGCGCCGGCCCGACGCTACCCATACAACACCACCCCCACTACACGACGCCGGCCCGGTGCCGGGCAAATGCATCCGGCACGTGTGAAACCGGCCTTAGTGCATAGTTCAAAAATTATTTAAGTTTAAAAAAAAACTTTAATTTATTCTCGATTAGTTTAAGAATATAAGCGATATTTAAAATACCTGCATCGTTAGCAAACACCTACATTAGCGATTTTGTAAATTTTGGGACATTATTCGTATAGAAGATAAAGAGCAATGACCCGAATAAACTTCCTTGAAAATTTTACGCAAGCATTATTTAGTGTTCATTATTTAGTAAAGCAACATAGCTTCTACTTCACATGTATAAGCGGATTAAGAGTAGCAGATAATCGGGGGATATATATTTGTGCAGCTTGTGAATCAAATCGTCATGCTAGACCACGTTTATTCTATAGTAAAGACCCAGCTGCAATTTATTTTTATTTTAGTATTGCCTTAGGTCATTAGCTACATACTGTATTTAGAGAAATTTGTCAGGGTGTTTGAATAAACAGGTAATTACTTGATGACATTGGCAATAAAATTATCAGTGTATTTCAAAATAGTAAGTTCCATATGTAACTATGTTTTTTAATATAAATGGTTAATATTAGAGTATCCCATTGATAAACCTTATGATAAACTTTCATAAAACTCTATATTCAAAGCATCCTTTGCATACTCGTGTTTTATTGTAATTTCAAATTTGAAATTAAACGAAGATTCTCAACTGAGATACCTCGCGTCTCCTGAGGGCGCGCACTTGTAACTTGAGATAAGACGGGCCGATAGCAGAAATTGGGCCGTTATATTTGGTAAATCAACACGTGAATCGTATCTTAGTGCTGCCGTTAATTATTTTCGGCGGTGAAAGTTTAGATTCACAGTCACGATACCCAAAAATGCGTTAACTCAACTCTACGAGTACGTATACACAGCATTGTTCATTTAGCGGAAGCTAAAATATGCCGAGCGGCATTTGTGTGAACATCTGCCTGCGCGTATTTATGTATGTACGAGTATTATATGTATGTGTAATGTTAAGATCTAGAATTGCACTGATCCCGGCGAGAACTTGCTAAAGTGCATATGAGAATGTGCTGCAAACCAACCTGTTTGAAAACCGCAACATGTGAAGGGATTCTAATGTTCTGAACGCGTATGCTACAGAGAATCGCTGCACATGCACAAATATTTTGAGCAAAATTAATGTGAGCACAAATGATATTCAAGCATTTTTAAATAGGTTAAACATGTTAGGCTATACTTGCATTTACATGTAAGTCCTAACAAAGAGTGCATTTTCTGAATACCCTAATTCGCGGTAGCTGAAAAAATTCCCTAAATTAGCTCACGTGAAATTTTAAATTTAAGAAAAAACTTGAAAATTAAAAAGTGCTGGAATAGATGGATTAAATAACACGTTAAAGAAACACTTTCATGGAACTTGCATTTATTACTTAATAATCATCTTTAATACCTGCCTATCTTTTGAGTATATCAAAACGATCTGGAAAACCGCCAAATATCCTCCGATAAAAAATCCTATAAGGATCTTAAAAATACGATTAATTATCGCCCCATCAGCTTATTACCGTAATTTAGTAAAATATTTAAAAAAATAATTCTTGTGCGTTTTAAAAATCTTTGGAGGATAAAATTATTAACAAACAGTTTGGTTTTCGCGAAAATCACTCAACAACACATCTACTAAATAGTTTAACAGAGCACATATGCGCTTATTTTATTATGAAATAGTACGGAACTTTTAATGTTATATATAGAAAAAGCTTTCGACACGGCATGGCACGATGGTTTTATTTATAAATTGTATTAAAACTCAGCCCCTGACTATCTGCTACGTTTAATACGCTAATACCTGAAAAGTAGTAGCTATGTTGTTTCACTAAATAATAAACACTCGATCCCGCGTAAAATTCCAGTTGATGTTCCTCAGGGAAGTATGCTCAGGCCGTTCCCTTTTATCTTGTATACGAACAATCTTCCAAAAATAAAAAAATACGCGATTATCTATGTACGCTGACAATACACTTATTTTATTTTAAGTTAATTAATCGAGTTTAACGACATCATAACCATAAGCCGCAATAAACCAATAAGCATGTTGACCTTTCGCGTTCCGGTAAATATTTTCAATGCCGTGATTCAATCGTAAAGTTACCGACGTAAAATTTTATGAAAGACTCTTTCCGCGTCGACGGCAGTTTCCGTGTTTTATCGTGGAAAACACACACGGAGCGCTCGGTCACGGCTACTTGTTTGCTGACAGCACTACATTTCCAAGGGACAACCCTGTGTAAAGGGACACATTGCAAAGTTGCCTCGGGTCTTCCAAAAGACTCGGTGTGAGTCGCCGCCGCAAAATACCCGCGCTAGCACACCAGACGAGAAAAGTATGAAAATGCGTTCTACTCTCCGAGGTGAGCTTTTTCTATCGTCAAAGCCCTTTTAACGTTATGAGACGTATGATGTTTGATTCCTTTGCTAGGCAGGCTTTCAATGCTTTTCTATAAGCGACGGTGTGTTAGTGTATGTTTCGATTGAGGCGTAATTTATTTATATTAATTTATTACATATTAAATCGACAGAACCTACATAAAATAATATTAAATATTAGTAAAAAGTCTATGACTGGGAGGACAAAGTTTTTGTGGGCTGTACTTTAAAACAAGGTACTAATGTACTGTAAAAAAACACAGAAAAATAAACACGAACTTATACATTTGTACGTTAGTAAGTTATTTTAAGCTGTGAATTATTGTTGTTATTTTTTTATTAAAATGATATACTCTTAGAAAAAGCACATATAATTAATTTTTTGCAAAAATTAAGTTACTTGAATAGTGTGAAAATTGCTGATTTATGCTATTTGTTATTTAATTATAATATTTTCCTAGATTTCAATACACTTTTATTGGTAATTTAAGTATAAGATGTATATATATATATAAACGTGTAAATTACATTTTCATTAGTTTATCAACGACAATATATTCGTGCATAATTTTATGCCTTGTTATTGAGAATTTTGTGAAAGTTTTCCTATGTAAGGAATATTTTTGTATGTGTTTTTATACATTAAAACTTCATTAAAAATAACTAAGTAGATATGGTATTTTACACGTTTGCTTAGTAGTAGCTATTGTAGAATATGTTAATTAATAATGATTTATTTTGTATTAAACATTTATGGGATTTTTATAAATGTAGTAATTTATTCTTTGTCTCTACCTGATATATTTGCAGAGCATTTATAATTACAGAGAATTAATGGTCGTAAAAATCATTAAAAAAATTGTTGGTGATTTATAACAAAAAGTTTTTTCCTAAAGCTTCTTAAGATAAAATATTTCTAGAAAATTATATTTATACATACTAGTTAATCACCATACCTGGACCTATCAGTCAAATTATGTTTTCACTATTATAAATATGTATCTAACATTAAAAATATATTTCGATCACTGAAAAAGTCTGTAAAATTAAATATAATAAATAGCAATGAAAATATAACTTCACTGAAAAAATGGCTTTGTCAATTGTACATTTTTAATACTTTGCACTTCACTATCAATATAATTTAAAATCTTTCCATTTAAGTTATAAGCTAATTATCTGATTTTATAAAATATTTGCTTATGTAGTTTTATCTTAATAATATTTCTTGCAAGCAATAGTTGTTAAGGGTTTGGTAACCATAAGAGGTAGAGATTTCGCAGCCAGTAAGACGCAGGTGGAAACTAGTGAGAATTTTATTAGATTATTTTACATATTGCTACAGCCTATAATGGGCGAGATGTGATTCTCCGAGTAGTGGTGGAGAAGCTGGCGGGGGGATGATGTCGGTAGAAGATCCTCAGAGGTCTTGTAAGTGGCGTGGCGTATGTTTTCCGCGGGCGACCGCATTCTTCTCATTGCAGTCCAGGCTAAAGTATCCTGGGCTACAAAGTTTGCTGACTAATCACAATCATGCAGCGATCATCCAGCCAATTGTTACACTCATTTCTTAGAACAATGAAATAAGTATACGCCTTTAGAAAGTGACATTTGCGTAATGGACATCCCTGAGGTTGTAAATTGAGGTTGGGAATATTGTAGCCTTACGGTGAAATTTGTCTTTCGGTGATATATTGTTTCCCATGACCGTTTTGTAAAAAATAAATATTCACTCATTGCACCGAAGAATCCTTGCATGTTATTTATAAAGAAACTATTTAGTTCTAGTCAAAACAATATCAAATTTATATATTTATATTGATGAATGATTATTTTTAGTTATAGAATTTACCGCGAGTTTCAAGAATAGGACTTCTCACAAATGTAGCTCTGTGTGATTCCCACAGTTGCTTTAATATTTTAGAAAATACCTCATATGTCTTTGCAGTGATTTATTTATTGATTACTCTTTTATTTTCATAGAAAATCGATGTTTCTGTGCTATCTGAATTTATAACAAATTCATTATTAAATATTTTTGTGCCACTAGATTTACTTATATTTTTTTACTAAGTAAAGTCTTTTTTCCCTATTTGATTTGCTTTATTGAAATTTCAAATCACCGATGTATAATATAATATTTGTATCGAAGTTTTCTTTTGCCTAAATAAATTAAATTTCAATGGCAATTTGTAGTTAAAATATATTTGCTATGCTATAAATGCAATACAATGATACGATTATAATAAAGGACAATGTAGTTTATATATATTAAGTAATTAGCTTCTAATCGCATATTGGACGATATGATTAGTATTATTAGACGTATATTAGACGAAAACAAAAATAATATGTATATGCATATTTTTCTATTTTTCACGAATCTTACCAAAATACATATAATAATTTAATAAAAAAATAATAAAACTAATTTATTATGAAATGCGTATTAATAATTTACTAGTTTTATAATATTATTCTTAATAATTTTAATACTTTTTTTATTTATTAATAATTGTTTATGATATTTTTTACTAAATTATACATTAAAATATAATGAGTTTGTCAATTAAGTGTATTGAGTTGAGTTTTAATCAATGTTTTTTAATAGTCCTAATTCTTTTCAAAGCATGTGCTATTTTAAATTATTTGTAAAATTCTATATGTGTTCGTAAAGTATAAAGTATAAAGTATAAAATAATAAAAGTAAGTAGAGATATAAGTTGTTCAAATTAATTAAAAACATGTTACAAAAATAATATAGTATCATTGTTTTTATTCATTTTTTCTTTATATTATAGCACAATTAAAAAAAATATAAAAAATAATAAAAGCTTTCACTTATTCAGTTTTACGTGCGAGGCGTGCACCGTGGTAAAATTAATAACACCTCCGTCATTAAAGTTAAAGAACAATATCATAGCAAGAGTTTACAACGCCTAGCAGCAGGCAGTAACAATTTAACGAATTCTTCAACCGTAATACCCGAATACCAAACTAATTTGAGCAAACCTGTGTTTCCTGTTTGTTCAAAATTATGCCCTTGCCGCGACCAAAACTCCGCATAAAGGGTCCCAGAAATTGTTTCTTACATGTTGACACAACTTTATAATCCATCTAAACTACGTACTTCGAAGGCGTGTCAAATATTATTTTAACATTAAACGTAATAACGCTTTCGTCGTTCGAGGTGTAAAAGCTTTCGCAATAAATAACGAAAAATGTAAAGCGTTCGGTCTAAAAGACACCTTTTGGTTCGGTTTAACATTACGTATATTAAAAAATTCCACGTGTGTGTTAGGATAGACACAATATTGGAAACGTTCCGAATGAATATGTGTTTCACGGAACTCGCAATGCATATAATATTCAGGGTACACGTATGTGACCCAAAGCTCACCTGACTCAGAAGCAAAGCTCGAAAGAATCGCTTGTTAAAAGGAAAACCTCTTTTTGGCGGTATAGCTTTGCGGCTCTGGCGTGTATATAATGCTATAAGCATCATCGTAGCTTTCATCTCGATATTGAAACGTTTTAGACACTCGAATGCAAAAAGTAATTTTGTAAAATGATGTGGTTATACGTAGATATGTAGAAAATCCTAAATAAAGCACATGATCTCAAATATTATCACAATTAATAAATTCACTGGTATTATTAAGTAATTATAAATGAAAAAACTTGCTTTTATGCTCAGTTTTATCTGATTTTTGTTTGCATATGAATGTTATGATCTGACCGTGATCTTGCGATATACAGTTAACCATAAGATAAACTAAATTCCTGTCTCATTAAGCGACTGTCCTTGTAATTATTTAATTGTCATGGAAAATACAAGGTGAAATCGCTTGCAGTGAAAAGGCAAATCACTAGTATGCAATAGAATTTTGTGAATACGCACATTCTTGCCTCCAAATGTGCCAGTCAGGATCGTTGCCTCAATCACATAAATGTTCAATGCCTTTACAATCAACCGCGTTTCATCACAAAGTTTAGATGGGTCCAAATTTCCCAGCAGAATATTAGTGATACCAACCACGAGGGTTAGTTTGTGCTATGTTAATATAGTAGGTTTTAGAAAATTTAGGAATTTAACTTAACCTGGTTTCGAATATAGTTTTCCTTGTAAATAAAGAATAAAATAAATTTGAATATAAAAAAGTATTACTGGTTTATAAAACTATTTATTGTAGTTACTTAAGGACATATATTTAAAAATAAAATTTTAAACACAAATTATAGAAATTATAATTTATTTTATTGCTGTAATAAAATATAATATTTAGCAAAATATCGGTTTACTGATTATTGTTTGGGCAATTGAAAATAATGAATATCAAAATTACGCACACAAAAATTGCGAGCACTAAAATTCCACACCGTAAAAATTCTGAATTATTGTGCTGGTTTTTCTTGGGAACAATCACCTATGTTTTTGTTGTTTGGAATTTTCGTTTGCGCATCCGTTCATCAACATATTATTTTAAGAATGTTCCATTCTGTTGCAAATTTTTGGTTAATTACCAAAAAATTGTCAACCAAATGGTTTGTAAAATATATTTTTTTGTAATGTTTGAGAGATTTTCAATATTAAAATACTACATTATATTTAAGAAAATATTATGTACTTATGTATATGTAAATGAACCTAATAAACATGATCACTAAAAAGATTAATTAGGTGTGCTTATTGGCTATTCTATTTATATTCTATTTATATAGTAATGTCTTAAAATTGCAGATAATTTAATTAATATATGTATTTTAATTTATTAAAAGCGTTTTTTTATGAAATTTATTTATTCTTCTTTAAATTTAAATTTAATAAAATACATTTATTTAGCTATTACATTTATAGTAATATATTTATATATAAAAATAAAAAATATCCTAATATTAAAAACACATTGAAAAAAAGTATCATATTGCATTTTAATCATTAAAAATGCACAAAAAATAATTTTAAATATATAGCATAGCTTTAATAACAAAATAAAACTTCTACTGATTTTTATTACGAAATATATTTGATATAGGATAATGAAAATTTATTTATTAATATGTTTTTAAATGTTTGGAAATAAAACAAATGTTATTTTTTGCCTAAAAAACGTCAAATTATAAGTCATTAAGAATATTTAGGGTAAACTCAAAAAAGCGATGATATGTAACATAATAGTACGATTTCTTTAATCTCAGAGGTACAAAACCTACATTTAATTATGATTATATTTTTAAAGGCAAAAAAATATATATTACATTGCAGTTTTCGATACCGAATGGATATTAAATTTAAACGGCGAAAAAATACTAACACTAAATGTTTTTAATTTTTTACCTAATTTACTTTCTTGATTTTCATATAAATATATACTCTTTCAATGTTCATATAAAACTATACTAGTCAGGTTTTGTGGCATGAAACTTTTTTTCTAATATTTTTAATAAATTGTATTTTTTTTATTATGAATTCTGACAATACAATTTTACAAAAAAACAACGATTAAGTACAATGTAGTTAGTATTAATCGCTTAGACTTATGTATTGTATCTATTATGCATTAAAAAAACGTTTAAAATTGACTTAACTTCGATTTACTTTTGCTAGAGTAAACATTTATTAAAAATATTATACTGTGTTTATTTAAAAATGGTGAAAATTATGAGAAAAATTAAGTCTTCAAAAATGGTGTTTATCCTAGTTAAATTTGTTATAAACTTTGATAATAACTGAAAAAACATTCGTTGCAAGTAATGTAAGAAATATAGTAAAATAATAAACTAAATAAAAGAGACTGTCTTGAGAACAACTCTGTGAAAGAGAACAATGAAGGGTGAAGTCTCTTAAAACATAATAAAAACGAAGCATCAGATACGTAGATTTAAGAAGAGTATCTCAAATGTTAAATAATTTATGGATGAGAAAAAAAGATTTTTTCCGATCCTGCAGAAAAGTATTTCGACTACTTTTCTGACTTATAAAAAATCCAATAAAATAATTATAAAATTTATATGATAAAAGAAAATTACTTTATATGTAAAATAAAGCTATGGCGCCTTCAAAAGTCAATGATTGGAAATAATTTTTATTTGGAGAAGGTGAGCAAATTTCTTATGCCACGAATTTACTTAGTTTATTACCATTAATTAAACCTGTTTTACTATGATACATACCAGAAATAAAACATTAAGAACACGGTGAAATCTAATTGCCAAAGAAAGCTTTATCTCTTGTGCCGGCTAAAAAAATTATGGTTGTTGTTTAAGCATTATTAATAACAAGTACTATGCTTACGTTTGTAACGATATAAATAAAAATAGGTGTAGTGCCAAAATGTCAACGAAAACATATACAAACATTGTTTTGATAAATGAAATCGCCGAATTAAAGTACGATTTTTTGATAAGCTGATTTATTTTGTTTTAATTTTAATTTGTTTTTGAATTTTTCAAACAATTTTCTTAAAACGATAAAACTTAAAGCGGCGGTAAACGGTTATATCATATTAAAAAAATTAAGATTTCTATGACGAGTTAAGCAATGAAACATCTTTAAACTTATTGTTTTAAAATTTTGTTTCATTACCAGGCAGCGACTATTTCAATTAACTCAAGTATTTATATTTTTTGTTGAATAGGCCATATTGGTGACAAAACGTTTATTAGCATATTATTTATTCCCTTTCAGTAGCGTATGGCCTCCACTCGAATAAATCGTTGAATATTACACGCGTGTCATAAATTTGTGAATTATATTTGAGTAGCGGTGGCCGAAACACTTGAATAATGGCAAGTTCTTAAACAACCCCTGGGTAACTGTTTGGGTCCCGGATTGTTTATTCAGGGACCCTCGGCAGCCGTACGGGACTTTCTGGCGACACGCTCCTAAGCCTTGAAAGTATTGTGCCGACGAAAGTTGATAATTAATATTTAACAATAACCATGTTTATGTATTGTTTTACTATTGTGCGTATATTTTCGGCGTGAATTAATAACGTTTTCAATGAAAATTTCGGCTTTTCAAACGTTCAACGATCGTTGAGTATTAATTTCAAGCTTGGCTTTCAATATAGATTGAGAGATGCTACGCCAGGGTGTTGTCGATATTGTTTCAAGAAGATAATGTTACTATGCCACTTAAATTTATATTGAAAATACAGATTCATTTTTAATTATTTATAAATTAAAATATATTCGCTTTGTGGGCTCGTGACTAAGCACTAATTATTTTATAACATTTTCTACAAACAGAACATTACCTAGAGAAACAGACAAATATTGTTGTTTTTCATTCCGAGTTTGCTTAAATTTTTTTTTTTTATTATTATGATAGTAGATTTAAAACTTGTTTTTCAATTTGATTCATAAACAGACGATATGATCAAGCAAATGAATGCCATTATCGTACTTGACAATATAAACAGAAAAACTTAATACAAAATTAGCTTTGATTATTAGTTTCGATATTAGCTTTATAATTTAATATTTATCAATTTAATTTAATAAACGTATAAATTAAGTGTTATAATATTAGAGCTGTCTTTTTTTTAATTTACCAAATAACAGTTTTTTTATTATATTAAAAATTAAATTTTATTGACAAATTTAAACTTCTTGATTTTAGTTAAGTTACATTTAAATATGTAAAATTTAATTTTTAAAATTTTTGATTGCCACGTGTAATTAAATATAAATAATTTTATGTTAATAATACACTAATGTTTTGTTACTTTTGGCTAAAAATATAATTTATTAATAATGTAATAATACAAAAGGCACTATGTTTATTGTGTACTAAGTAAAGCAGTCGCAAAAGCCGCAAAGTTTTACTTATCGAGTCTAAAACTACATAATTCAAAGTATCTTTTAGTGGTAACAGATTGTCTTTGATAAACACTGATAGTTATTACAAGTTTGAATATAAAAATGCTATTAATTTTCATGAGAAATATATTGGTCTAAGTGCAGACTTTATATTATGTTTATTTATTTTATAATATTAAAAAAATGTTTATTGTATATGTGTAAACGTAAACGTTGAGGTGAATAAAATATAATAGTAGCTATTTTAATAATATATTGAACAGTTTTTTTATGTCTTTTATGATACATAATACAACAAACACTCGTTCCTGCACATCCATTGTCACTGATGTGCGTCAAAGAAGGAACCTAAATTAAGATAAATACATAAATTCTTATTTATAACAATACAAATAATATTATATTAGTAAAAATCTGTTACAAAGACTTTTAATTATAACGTAGTACAATATAATTTTAGAACTTTTATTTAAAATAATTCTTAGACGATCTTTTAGAATATTATTTTTTAGTTTAGGTTATATATTATTAGTATTGTAATCATTTTATATTACTTTTTTGTTGTTTTCATAATCATTCATTTGTATATTAAAAAAATAAGCTTATTTAATCATGCCTGTGCCAATTTGATCGATAACCTTTTTCTATATCTTTCTGATCATAGTTATCGTTTAATTTTCATGGGACGAATAATAACGAATAATAGTAGCTTGCAAAAAGCAATACAGAATTCTTTGGGTGCAATCTGGCTGCTTAGATAACTTCGTTGTGATCGTATTATTTTTTTAGCCAACGATGATGTACTGAATCTTTTTTGCATCGCTAGTGATTTTAGAAAAAAATAAAAATTTATAAAAAAAAATCCATGAAAATCATACATCTAGTTAATGAATTCCTTTCTTAAAAATACCCCATAAATTGTTACTCTTTCTATCATATAATTAAACAATACATTATCTGTTAATGAATTATTAGTACTACAATTATTAATATTCTAACAAATTAGTAAGTGGGTAAAATATCTAGTTAGTCCCTCAGAATCTTTAATTAATTTTTCTTATATGAAAAAAAACAATTTTTCTTAAACCACTACTAACCTAATTTTTTTTGGATAAATAACTAAAAAACTGTATGTTTTAGGCATTTTCAAGCCTTTTAAGTATATACATTTAAGATTTCTAATTTTTAATTACTTCTAATTATACACATATATATTTATAAGTACACACGCAAGAACCAACACATAGTTGTTAAGCTGTCAGTGGCGCAAGTTGGTCCAAAGGCCTCAATAAATGCTCCCGGTTCATAGTGTAGCGAAAGCGGGGGTGAGAGCCGCTTGGGTGGGGGTTTTCCATCCCCGTTCGAGCTAAAACAACCCCTAGTGCCTCAGTACCGCTCCGGCAATCGCACCGTGCGCATTTTCCCGGATAATCTGACGCGAAAACTCACGAGCTTTGTTACGATACGATGCCGGTTATTAATTCGCGATTCAAACCCTTTCGATACGGTGCCTTCTAATCATAGGTGAAAACTAATATCTATATCCCGGTACCATCGCGATATACGAAAATTAATTGTCAAATTGTCGATTGTTGTTGTTTAACTGTGAATATCGGATTATGGCTTGTGCTGTGTCGTTTTCGACAGTTTAATTTTCGCCGCCAAGTTTGTCTTCAATTACGTAGTAATTAGAGCGGGTATTTATCGGGTATTTGGTTACGGAACTAATGGCAGCGCAACCGCTGTAACCGCTACATTAGTTTAACATAAATATAAAATCAGATCTGAATATTAAATCGGTTAGAAATTTACGAGTTTGTCGATACGTCGACGACGGCGAACGTTGACAGTGGTAAGTCGTGCATTATTAAAAACTATTATTAGAATTAATACATGTATACAAATATAGACACAGAATAGCATATATTTAAAATACTCTGGATACAGTTAATAATTGTAATAATAATATTATTATTGATCATGATAAGTCCCCAAAAATAAAATAAAATAAAATTCTCGCTTGCTATATAGAAATAAATATACAATTAAATATATAAGATAAATAAATAAATTATATTTATAGCAAATCAAATTATTTTTTGTTATATATTTGATGTATAGTTTTTGAACGTGTTTGTGCATATGAATCACAATAAACGTATATTTGAAATACACTAGATATGGTTATAATATTAAATCACTAAAAAAAATTAAACATTGACAACATAAAGTAAATATTATATGTAAATAAATTAATAAAAACAGTATTTATTTTATTCTGTATATATTTTTATATTTTCATTAAACGTATGCATTCATGAAATGTCACTGAAAATCGATGATCTAAAATAATTGATTTTTCTATTTTCTCAAAAATATTTAATTATTTCTTTAACACATAAAAATTAAACAATCTAAATAATTTTAATAATGTTATAAAACAACTACATGGTCACTAAATAACTAATCATTGAAAACGTCAAAAAGTAATTCAAACTAATTTGTTGAACCGTCTGTTAAAATATATATATATATATATATATATATATATATATATATATATATATATATATATATATATATATATATATATATATATATATATATATATATATATATATATATATATATATATATATATATATAGTCTTGCTAATAATCTTACAGATTATTTGTCGTTCCCATAGACATAGTTTATAAAGAACAAAATAATAATGAATCAGTTTAAATTTACAATATTAAAAATATATAAAAGCCTTACATAATTTATTTTACTTTGATTTTAATTTATATTTTGTAATTACACCACTATAGTATGTACATAAATATTATATGTTTAATTTTTATGTGTTCTAACAACGGATATAAGATAAATATTTTGGTTGAATTAGTACTGATAATATATGTAAACCTAATAACACGTACCGGGAAAACTATGGAGGAAATTAAGGTTGTATTATTAAATATTTATGTTGAACGTACAGCGCATATAGTCGTTTTTGTAACAAAAACAAGCTTACAATTAAACGCGGTCTGAGGTACGTGTAATCTTTTTAATCATGCGGCGCTTAAGCGGTTAATGAAAATTTCTTCAGCGTTACGCTAGACGGGTTTTTGCGAAAACCTTGAATTATTTATATAAAACGCTCTTCAATTATACTGAATAGCTTTACTGTGTTGAAATATATTGTTTTAAAAAGTTAAAAATAATAATAATAATAATTTATTTGATTTATATGTCAACAATGTAAAGTATTTATATTAAAATAATAATTTAAATATCCTTTTATGTTTGCTATTGTTTAACCAAAAGGGCTAAATGTTTACCTAGATTTGGGATTTCAGAAACTTATTTTACACCATTCATAAATAATATTTTCCTGACAATCTCTGCTTCTTATCAGCTTTGGTATTTAAAATAATGATAACACTTATAGATGCTTTTATGTATTGAAAATATTTATTTAAAAATTAATGTTATTTTATATTTTTACATAAAAAGTCTTTAAACAAAATTAAAGTAATTTAATGTAAACTGAATTATCAGGCTCTTTTTAGAAAGGCATTGAAGTCTGATTTATTTGTCTAAAAAATAGTAAAAACATTTTTTTAATAAGATAATTTTATTGTAATAAATATAAACAGTTAAATATTTGTGAGCTCTGTGTGTTTTTCTTATTCTGTATTTTTTTTTGTAAAATAATACATTATGTATAAATCTAAATAATAAAAAACTGTAACACTGTAGATAATAATAATTTGGAGCACACTTGCACTAATATAAAATCAATATGCGAATGAATACGTATCATATCAGATAAAATATCTAAGTTTTGACCTATATTTTCATCGAAGCCTTGTCGCATAGGTACTTACAGTTTTTATCTACAGTATACACAATTTATAAAATTGAGTTCCAAGCACACCTTGGGCCGTATATTATGGCCCACTTCATAAGTGTGTATTGACCCGTGTCTGCATTGACTCCTATACATACACATATATATAAAATCGAAGAAAGTTTACAAAAGCTACCCCCCGGTCTATTCAACAAGTCTATCGACACTGCGGCATCTTTCCTCTCTCTCAGGAGAAAATGTTTATGAAAATTGTTTTCACAACAATACCTCCTTACAATGTATTGCTTATTATTATTATTATTATTATTAATAACAATTTTAATTTTGCGAATATTGCGTCCCCCCAAGCCGATAGTCGATTAAAGTCGATTAAATTTCGATAAATGCGTCATAGCGTACGCATGTGATTGTTGTGGTTTAATTTTGAGCAGAGTAGGTACAATAATACGATATCGATTGTCGTTGAAATTATACACGATTAAGCTAAATTAAGTACACGGGGAAAAGGTATCGTTTTATTGCCGACGTAAAGTTTTATTAATACACAGGTATTAATTAATAAACGACGTAGTACAATAATACGCTGCGGAATATTTTATTCTTTTATATATAAGCTAATTATATTTTAGGTACGTTTCTAAAAAAATTCAATTTGAATTTAATATTAATTGAAAACATTTAATAATTAAATAATTTAAATTTATAAATAGAAAAATTAAAATCAGATTTGTTATGTATTTATGCACATATTTTTGAATATTTAACTTAATTTAGATATGCCTTACTAAATAGGATATGAGATTTTCTAGTGTGCCATATATATAATATATTTAATTAAATATAAAGATTCTGTTTTATTAATTAACATGGGAAAAAAGGCAGATGGTAATATTTGCCCATTACATAATTATATTTCAAATAAATAGCTAAAAATAGGAAATAGGTTAATATTGACATATACTTATAATTTGAAATCATATTATTAGAATGTATATTAAATACTGTGAGACGTATTTTTTATCTAGGAAAAATACATTAAAGGAAATATTACAACAAAGAAATTTAAAAATAAATAGTGGAATAGAATTTATTCACAAATGATTTACTAAAAATATATTGACTTATCTATTTTAATAATATTAACTTTTATATAGTATTTAAAGTGATTTTTTTGTATAGAAATATGTTTTTTAATGCTTATCAATATACATGTTTTTATATGGAAATCCTTTATTTAGTTGTAAGATATATAAAATATGAAGTAAAATATCTAAATTTAAATTTATTAAAATATGTTCATAAAATAAAAAAATATTATACATTTTTGGTGAATAAATATAAGATCTTCTCTATTAGCTGAGATAGTTTATTATTAGAGAATTGTCAATATTATATATGTATAACCTAGCTTGATTTTAAATACATATTGCTATATTCATCTGTGAGATTCGGAAAATCTAGGTTTTCTTAATTTGTGGTGATCAATCGAAATTATATTTATATAATAATCAATAGTTCTAATTTTCCATACACAGTTAAAAATCACCAGTTGAAAAACACTATACTCTATATAAGGTTCTTCAATCCTAGTTATTTTACGTTAATAGTCAGCGACTAATACCACTATCGTGCTGGTAAATCTATTTCTATAAAATATGAATATCATGATAGGTTATACCAATGTATTAAATAATATATATTTTACATGTAAGCCTACATATATCAATACAAATACAAACATAAATATATGTAGCTATATAAAGGCTTTTGTAATACGTTAATATTAAATACAAATAATAATAAAATACATATGTATGCTAACTACCTTACATAATAAATTTAGATAAACTCCTTACAGCAATTGCCGAAAGCACCTATAAATATTTTTGGATTTGGGTACCATTGAATGTTTGTATATTCAACATGGACAATAGATTATACAAAAATATTGTTATTAATACTAACCTCATATAAGTCTCATATTTTTCAATTTTAATTTATATTATAAGTAGATTAGTAATTATCATTTTGTCTGTTTATTACATAATTTTTGTAATCAGAAACCATATTTAAACATAGACAGTTTTTATTGTTTTTTTCTACTTTTAGAATATCTTTCGTATATATATACACGAGATGATATAAGGGATATATGGACTAGTTCGACTAATGACTACAAAGTTATATAGTTACTTCAGAATATAAAACTATAATTCAATCAACATTCTTGAAGGTCAGATTTAAGGGGCTAAACAAGCAATAAATAAGTTGGCAATTTTTTCTCCTGATGAATTTTTATAATTTATGAATGTTTCTACAAAATTTTAATTCGGATTTAAGTAATTTAAATATATAAATAAAATAATCGAAATTACAATAATATTAAAAAAAAAATTGTATTTTAAATTAAGATTTAGTACAAGTTGCTAATTTATAACCATTATCTGGAACACAAGATAAATGAAAAAGTATTAAATAAAACTTAAGATAAATTGAGCAAAAATACATATACATAAATAATTTAATCAAGTTATTTAACCTAAGACTATTTTTTTTACTAGAAAACTAGGGATTTTAAGAAATATATTTATGCCTTTCAATTAGATATGCTTAAGAATTTTATAGTTATACTCGTAATTTAATTTAAGTTTGGTCTTGTCGCAGCCACCAATTCTGGAGTTTAGTAGATTTATAAGGTTTCGCTTAGTATTTTTTGGTATGTTTATGTCAACGTTTTATCATTGAAATTAAAAATCTACTATAAAGTTTTGTAAGGTACGTTTCAAAATTGTGTTATGTGATATTTATATTGCTTTATATAAAGTGATTTAGAGCTTAGAAAAAATACTAGTATTACTCACAATGGGCTAAGTCTAATTATTTGTATTATATAGAAAAATATCATTTTGTTTTGTTATTGCTTTTCTTATGTTATGTTATGTTAGCAAGCCATTATTTGGAACTTAGTTTCGCGATATTTTTAGTGAATTTAAGCTTAATGGCATGAAATACATTTTTTTATACAATTAAAAAAATGTGTTGGAAGTTGAGCACGTCACAACTCATGATATTAATTTAATCCACTCGTAGGGAATAAATAACAGATCATTTTTCACAGAACATTCAGATACTTTCCTATATAGTTTAATAACTTTGCCTAGGAAATGTGCTATGATGAGTGTTAAAATAAAAATATTAAATAATCATTATAATAACTGGATTTGTGATTTTGATTTATATTGAAAACACCAATGCATTCATCATTAAGTAATAATTTAAATTAAGCTAGGATTGTTTTTTAATACCTAATAAAAAACAGTTAAAAAAATATTTATTGTTACCAGATTGTTACTTTAAAAAATATGAAAAAAATATTTGAACATTAAATAATGATTTTTGTAGATATTTTGACTTGGAAAAATATTACAAAAGTTTTTTGATATGAACTTTAGTTAAATATGATAAACTTAAAGTTTATTATTGATTTAAAATGAGTATATCGTCGTGAACAAATATATACAGTTTATACAACAGTTTTCTCAAACCATATTTGTTATTTTTGGATTAGCTTGTAAACATATGTAAACATACATTTTCTATAAATTACCCAAAAAAAGTTCAAATGTTACTGATTACCACCAAACACTTCTAAAACCCTAAATTTAAAATGAAATGACATTTAAATTAAAATAAAAAATATTTTATTTTTGGAATTTTTTAATATTATCGATATTTTTTTAATATTCAATTAGTATTTAATATAATCACATTTATCATTTTTGCTTAATTTTAAAATTAATTGCTTTACATTAAAACACGTGTTTATAAAAACTAAAGTTTATTTTAAGCATTTTATTTTTAATTCAATTTACAAATGCTACAAAAATTACAGACTATCTATACTGAAAATTTCTAGCTTTTAAAACAAATTATACTTTTGAAAATTTTGATCGACAAGATTTTTATAAATGCTCAATTGCACTAATATTTTTACTATAACTTTCTCTCTATAAACAAAAGTAATAAGTGATTATATCCAAAAAAATAACTTGAGTTAAGTATTAACTATAATATTCTTTATAAACTAACTATTTAAAATCAAGTTTATATTTGTTTAAATTAGTAAAAATAATTAAAATTTAGTATTACTTATCTCTAGTTTTATAACAATATAAAATTAGATTTATTATATTTATAAAAAAATAATAAACCAAGATTAAATACCTAATCATAAATTATCAATTTATTACTGCGATCTTTATTTTATGCGTTTAAACTTATTATGATAAATTATGCCACGTGCGAAATAAATCGAACGAATAAAAAAATGTTATTATTATATTATATTCAACCGCCATACATTAAGCTGGCAAGCTTAAACGAAAACAGGTGAAGCGTTTTACGAGTTTTTGATACACCAAAAAAATACACAATTTTTTCTACATACACACCTATAGGTGTTCATCTATATATACATAGGTATACGCTTCTCGCCACCGATAGGTTTTTCTTCAATTTCCTCGTATAAATCAGGCTGGAGGCGGGCGTCAGATTTACCGCGGGCCTCGGTAAAAATGTTATTGGCAACATAACGCGATCTTGATTAATGATTGAATGTCGATTAACCGAGTGAAACCTTCGACGCCGCCGGGGGTGGAAAATGTTTTATTTATGCACCCCCTCGGGTTACACGGGTATGCTTTTATTCGGTGATTGACATAATTTCGCGCTCGTCTCTGCTACGCCATACTACGACGCTACGTTACGTACTTTGTTCTGTGTAGTTTCTACCCCTTCGCGCGGATTCGCTTTTAATTGCATATAATTTTAATTTGCCAATTAGCCCTGCCGTTACGGCGGTGCAAATTAAACCGTGAGTTTCCCATGTACTGTGAGATGTGTGTAGTTAGTTTGGTAGTGAATTTTAGCAGCTGATGTCGTGTTTGTTGCTGCTGATTATCAATTAAAATGTTTAAATAATGTTTTATGTAAGATAAAGATGGTTTAATTGCACTGCTAAATTTATATGATGAATACAAGGCTAGTAAAACTGACAAAGCCTGCGTGAAAAGTGAGATTTCACTGATACATAGTATCAAAACTGTGCCTGCAGTAACATGAAGTTTTTGGTTCATAAGCAACTTAGACCACTGCGTGGACTAAATTGGACCTCCTACCTTAGCGATCGCGGATGAGAACCGGCGCAAAATTTAAACATAACCAATTTAATGAGACGGATGTGGCAGATCATGGATATCGTGTCCAAAGTGGTAGCGTCTGTAACAAATGTAAATGAAAGATCATCAACTATGTCCTTTAATCAAAAATTATAATGAAAAAGTGTTAAAATAAACAATGAAATTCAATAAAAAAAATTAAAAACATGACACGTGTATTTTAAAATAACTTATTTAGTAAAAGTAAATGCAAAACTATTGCACAGTGTGATTGGAGGATTTTTTAAGACTTTTATTATCTTAATCATTCCAGTTTACAGACGAACTATATGATGTACGCTCTAATTTCGGGTAATTCAGATCAAACAAATGTTTACAGTGTAGTTCAAACAATCGAATGGCTCCAACAAGTGATGGAGTAATAAACTTAAATCTAACACGTAATAGAGTTTCCGGGCCGGAACAAAACGATGCGTGTTAGTAGACATTACACCCCCATACGTATGTTCCACGGGCCCGTTCGTTCGACGGTCTAAACAATTACCTCCATTTACATAACACACCACGAATTCAATCACAAACACCCCGTGGCCGAGGAGCGAGACAGGAATCGCCCACATGGCGAACAGTTTCGAAAAGTCCGAACTCACGAGGGCGGAAAATCAAAGATACAACACACGGCCCGGGCCCGTATCGAATAACTCCGGAAAGTGCCGGGCAACCCTCGTCCCCTATTTATTGAGAGGCGACAAACCGGCCCCGAATCCGCCCCTCTCAAATATCAATGGGTCTCGTTTAATGGCCTCATGAAAATGAAATGAAACGCTCCGGGAAAGAAAAAAAAAACTCGGGGCGAAAGGCAATAATGTAGAGCGTGGCGCGTTCCGGTACGGGCTCGGCGCCTGGGACGCACGCACTCTTCCAGACTTTATAATTGTGTGTTTCGGTTCATAAATTGTGACGTTTCAAAGTTTATTAAATTATAAGTATAATAAGGATCTGCTATATTGAAATTGAAAAAAAATCATTATATTTTTTTTACCTTTCTTCTATCACTTCTACCTTGTAAAATATTTTTCTATTTACGTCTTCTATGATTCTGGTCTAAACTTAAGGTTAAGTTTGCATTTCTTGGCTTCGACTCAAAAAAATAGTATATTTTTAACACACATAAAATATGACGTCAGCTATATGTGGATGTAAAAAAGGCATATGATGGTACAACGTGCAGTAAGTATCAGAGAAATTCACACGGATGTTTGAATTAATTCTAAATGAAACTAAAGATCGACACATTAAAACCGCTTTACATGATTATTTTAAGCTTTTCTAATACATTGGAATAGTGAAAACAGACACATTACTCTAAAAGTCATGCCAGATGCATGCAGATTAAATTTCTTTCATTACAAAATTTAAAAGAGCGATGACCGAAGCTTTCAGATGTTGGAGAAAGCTGCAATGATACTGCTTCACAAAACCCTATGGTTTTGTAAAATATATTTGGTAATTCAAAATACTATTAAGAATGTTCTATTGCCATATACACTGAAATCTCTTTGTAACGAATACCGAAATAACGAAATTCCCAGTATAACGAATCTTCAATTTGTCCCCGAAAAACTTTCATACAAAATGTTTTCATTGTAATGAAAACTAATCTCAGTATAACGAAATATTTTGATACGAATTTAAGAATGATGTTACAATTTGACACAATATTTATCCGAATTCAGTTCGTTCTTGGAGTGTGCCTGATATTCATAAGCGACATTCAATGTGTTTGCCGACCCTCCAAACTTTTTTATAAAACATTTTTTTACAAATTTTATTGCATTTTTAACGATCTTTCAATCTCATGAGAAGGGATTTGATGCTGTAGTTATATGCTAATTAAAAATAAAATAAAAATATATCATCATTCTTACATTCAATGTAACAATTTTTCAGTATAACGAAATTTTTTCTTTGGTCCCGTGAACTTTGCTTTAATGAAGTTTCACGTATCTATTTTTCGGTGTCTTTATAAATCTAACCGTACTGCACTTGTAAGATAAGTGCATATAACTATTTAAACTATTATATTACTATGCAACAAAGATATTGTTCAATGTATGTAACAAACATAAAATTCAATAATAATGGGAGGAGATTATTTTAAGACTAATATCATTTACTATTAAAAGTCTTTTTACTATATTTATTCACAATGAAATTTTGCATTGCCAAATTGTTTTAGAAATATTAATTAGTTAAGTCAAATGGCGTATTTACCGGATATATTTATATATTTGATATGTGTTTTTCTTCTATCTATAAAATACGATTTTTATAAAAAATATTTGATATGTTAAAATAATTTTCAACTTAATTGATTTTTATCAGGAATTTAATTGTAAATTAAACGATTGTAAGCTTAAAAAAAATTATTATTGGTTAAAAAAAGATTGAGAACCACGCCTTTTTTACATTACTCAGAAGATGCCAAGGATCATTTCCCTTTTATTCGATAACTGTGAATTCGATTTCCAGGGCAAAAATTTTACATCTATATCGGAAAAGTGTATTTACATATACAAACGACAGTAAAGCGAAAACTATAAAAAATAATTACATCTTCTATATTGGTTTTGAAAGACATATTAAATCGAAATATAGATTAAAATATATGTTTTTATATAAATTATAGTTTCACTTAGTTATACCTATGTTTCGTAATGCTATATTATTACTTAAAATGACAAGGACATATTGCTACAATTGTAAAAAAATATTCTGCAAAATAATGAAGGTTTTTTATAATTTGATACAATTAAAAACTTTATAACCTTTTAAAAGGCTCAAATTTATTCTAGAAAATATTATTGTTATAAGTACATTTTTAAGCAAAACTATACATTAAATATTAATTTTTGCTTATTAGCAAATACATTTACTTTATTTCTTACTATTGTATATTTTTTTACTACAATTCATTAAAATTTATATAAAAATATCAAACCCCGCGTTACTGTTTTTCACACTCAATAGTGTATGTATATAATGAATTAAACCATCTATTATATATATGAAGTGCACAACTAACTTGATTATTTATAGAGCAATCGACCTTGGCCGTCAGACTATTCAGTTTAATTTTCATATCTCCGTAATCCCTTAAAGGCCCGAATTCTGCAGAAAGGTCCCTGAACTTGTCGGTTATCTATGATAAATTTGCTCTCAGATATAATGACCAAACAATAGTTAGTTAAATTTATAAACCGTGTCTTTATTTTACAAAGTAGGTATATTATTTATTTATGAAAGGATTCATACGTATATATATTTATATATTGAAATTAGATTTTATCTAACATATTTTTATAAATACAAGACTTGATAGCGGCTTGGCTTCTTTTATTGACAAACCTTACTCACGTTTCATTATCTGAAGTTACTCTCATTTATCCACGCTCTAAATTTAATATATCAAACGCCAGACTTGCTCAATATTTTGACTTTCTCTGTTGTAGTGGAGGAGGTGATCACAATAAAGATTATATTACCTAATAAATCATTATTGGACCTATCTAAATATAACGCCTATACTGGAGTTTTGGTTGTGAAGATAAGTAATGGTATGATACTGATGAAAAAGATGTTTTACTCAATTGACAACACTGCCGTAATGTAATAGTAATTATTGAATCTATTAAGTTATTGCTGCTGTAATTTGATACTTACATATTTGTGGCAAAACTGTAACAAAATAAAGTCTTAAATTTAAAGCAGAAAGGAGTAAGATTTAAATAAATAAAAATGTAAATATCATCCGTTTGTAAAAAAATTAAGCAATTAGCTATTGATAGATATTGTCAAAAACTATTTAGAACGAAAATGTAGGTTATTAACTGATTAAACGTTATAACGTTGAATCAAGAAATTTTGTAAAATGCTTACCAAATGCATCGAATTCCACTGTAAATACGTTCTTTAAAGGTATTTTAAATTACTCTTACAATTAAATGCTTGTTATATTTTTATTTTAACTTTAAAATGTCGTCTTAAAGCAAGATATATAATTCTTCATTATACATTTTTATGAAAATCACGAACGCTGTTTTATAGTCTCCCGGCGCATAATTTGCATTATGTGGGAGCGGCAGATTATAAAGGTTTTTTAAACAGGACGCTTAAGTGGGAGAAGAAGTATAAAAAAATATACATATGTACATATATGCTATACTGTTATTTTCGTACCATCAAATAAAAGGCAGCGTCCGCTTTGCCTGGCCATCCATCCATCGTGAAGTGTCTTTTGCGGAAAGGGACACGATGCAGCTGACAAAATATGACTTTGGCATGAAAATGAGCGAGGAAAATAAAATGCACGGTCCTGAATCCAGAAGCTGGATATGTCGTTATCTCCACACATTATCTCCACACATTTTACGTTCGTGGAAGACGTTCGTCCGCTCTCTCCACATCTCGTAAAACGTCTTTCCTACAAATGATCGAGGTGCTTTTACCGCGTTCCGTCCGAGCGAGAAATCTCAGTGTGCATTTTTAATGCAGCGGAGAAAAATAAACAACAATTTTTATATAGACACTATGATGGTGTAACTAGAATATACAGAGTGATCCATTATAAAAATAAAAAATATTTATTTTTGAACATTTGGGTAAAAAATATAATTCATAATATATTTTAAGGTTAACCAAATTATGTCCTTTTGTTTTCTCTGATATTCGACATTATTAAATTTAAACAACTTTATAATCCATCCTTTTGATTTTTGAAATTTTTCGTATATTTTTATACACAATCTTAAAGTGACCGAAATATGAGAAGTCTGAGATGTTATTATATAAGTGGGACGACAGCTATTTATTCAGTGACAAAAATAACCATACAACACTTGATCCCTTGGATCATGCTCATTTACTTGGCTTTGTTTAGAAGGATTTTAAGCATAAATCAGATTCATGCTGACGATAGCAAATTATTAATTTATTATTACTTATATTGGTTAAGACGTATTGGGTTATCTTTATGTTCTGTTGAAAACTGAACGTTCCTTAAAATATTTAAAAAATACTTATCTCACCTCTCACGATTCTTCGCCTTAAAGATACTTCATAAAATATATTTTTTTAATAAAAAAATAAGGTTTATATTAATTTATTAAAATAGTCTTTTATTGCTCATTTTAATTGACATCATGATGTAGACATTGTATTTATTTAAAAAAGAATATACAATATATTAGGCATTAATTCAGGTTATCAATTAAAATTGTGAGTAATGTTTCAAACGTTTATACACTAATAGTGAGATATAAAACATTTTATTTTATTTAAATGCAATTTTTATTAAACAAAATATTCTTGTTTTAAAATAAAATATTTTTATAACGATTTAACAACAAATGAATCAGTTGTTATGAAAAATGTGTATTTTTAAAAGTTGTAAAGTCGTCTAAGTCTTTTATTTTATCACAATAATATAATATGTTTAAAAATGTGATAATCTGTTGATATGGAAGATGAGGCAAAATTTCTAATCCTCAAAAAATGCTTCCATATTTTTAATAATTAAGAAATAACAGAAACATTTCTATTTTTGCTTTTCAGTCAGTTCATACGATACTCATTTGTCCACATTTTTTTATTGCATTTAGTTGTGAAATGGTTACGGGAGATACTATTTAGTTTGCTACGAGTGTCGAAACAGTGTTTGTGGATTAGTTTCAATGGTGTTTCTTAAATGATTTTATCAACGACAAGTGGAGATCTTTCACGGTGTTTATTTTTAAGGTAAGATTTTAAGGTTTATATCGTTAATAATAAATTAATCGAACCAACTCTTTACAGTCATTTGACAACAATATTGATATTTCTTGCGGCCTGGGTTGCATTGTGTTTCACTTTGAGTTTATGCATAAAAAATATAGGTTATTTGTTTGTCTACATAAGTGCTCACCAACGTTTTTGAGAAAAGGGCCAGATTGATTTTTTTTAAAACCTGGGGGACGAGATAAAAAATAAATTCTCATTCCGATTAGAATCCAACTAGTATTCATTGCAAATTAGACATATGCATTTGTCTTTGTTTTTCACAAAAAAAAATGAATTGATTACTGCTCGTTAAATACGCGACACTCAGCGTCTAGTTTCATTGTCTTTGACATCATTATATTGGGGCACTATAATTTAATGAATTTCAATAGAAATTTTAAAAACAAAATTTGCATATTCTGTTTTATAAAAATTGTGGGAGTTCATAACATACCTCAAATAGAGAAATCACCGCTTATCGCTATTATTATTTCTTTCAAGCTATCACAATAATCAAGTGATGTGTACACTGCAAACTAAATATTTTTTATTTGGCCTCTGTTTTGCCTAAACTATCCTCTTTTTAGAATAGAATTAGAATTTCAATAAATGAAAGTCTCCGGGGAATTTTCGAGTAAACGAACATCTGGTCGCTTTCAACGCCGAATTCTCCGAAAATACTAAAACTCTGGTTATATCAAAAACCCAACTTTTTTTACTTTGGGACCATCAAATTCCGATGTATAAATTGAAATATAGCTGCCATGAATTCACATCCAAATAACAAAATTATATGAAATTAATATATCCTATGTGAATTATTTATACGCAGAAATCGAGAACTTTTAGAAGAACGGATGAAAATCTTTGGTTGGCCAGATTCGGCCTGTAGTCCGTATTATGGTGACCACTAGTCTGTACTTTTATGCAAAAGCCTAAAAAACATATCTGACTGCGAATATTAAAAAAAAATAAAGAACGCATTACCCCATATAAAATAAATAAAAAAATATAATATTGTAATTGGCTACGAACTTCTTCTTCCAGTCGTAGTAAATTTACCAATAAATAAAAATCAGCCATTTGATAGGCTAACTATATATATAGTCCCGAGAAGTATTTTTAAAAAAAATGTTGAACAGCAGGCAGCTTTCAAAAGTTTTTAACTGGTTGCAGAAGCAACCTCATCGTGTGATGCGGGTATCTAAACAGTTTTTATGGATTATCTTTAACAGTGTTTTCTATATTTTCTATCAATTTAATATTACTAGCAAGATTTTTTTTGAACCAACGCCTCAAAGATCTCTAGCTCACAAAATCCTCACTAATTCCCAAATGGATATTTCTCTGTAACCTGTGTTGTGTTGTGTTATAATTTTAACTCGTACTAACAATGATACGTAAACATTTTGGCAAAACCACAATGCATAGGATCCAAAAAAATACATATTTTATAATAACGTATTGGTATAAAAATAGTACGTTTTTGACTAAGTAAAAAAAGAAATGATATTAAAAAATAATATATATATAGTTATTTAAAAGTCTAACCGCTCTTTAAAAATAAATTAATTTCTACAATAACGAGTATCTATTAAATATTATTTTAACTTTTAGCAATCGCTCAATATATTTTTCAGTTACTAGTGTTTTTTTATTTGTTATTATTGAATTCAACTTTTTTTATAAATAAAATATATAAAATATTTACTTAACAGAAAAAGCATGAAAAATATATATGAAAAAAATGCCTTATTCAAATGTTAAATAATCCGTAAAAAATATTTGTTATTCTTGTCATATTAACATTTTTTAAAAATACAAAAATATTGGATTTTAATATATGTGGCGTTAGGAATACCAAGATGTTTTATTTATATATAGTATGATATTAATATAAACCATCCCTGCTGTATAGTGATATGAAGTAACTAAAAGCTACCATAGAATAGTTATTAATGAATAAAATAGATGTAATCAAATAATAGATTTATAATAAATATATAAATAAACAAATTAAATACATAATTACAATTAAATGCTTAAAGTGATTGAAGTAATTAGGTTTGTAGATAAATATACGCTAATGACTTGATTTGTTAGATAAAGATTTTAATTTTGGTGTATTTTTCATATCTATCTAAGATAATGTAACTATAGTGTAATATTATCTATTATTTTATAAGCTCTTAGAGATATTTTTTGTAATCGACTTTGTTAGTATGTTATTCTTAAGCTTTTAGGAAATTATTTTATACAAAAATAATATTGTTGAGGTTTCCCTCAATATTTTAATTTTTAATAAATAATTATTCTGAACTAAAAATAGTCTACACACTATTTTAAGTAATTCTTTAAATTCGGGTTTATCTAATAAGATAAATGAAAATATTTTTATATTCTTTGATCTTTTTTACAGTATATTTTTGAAAAAGATTTTTTTATAATTAAATTAAATAAAAAATAGTAAAAATTATGTAATTATATAGTTTATCTTTCATAAAATAATATTTATTTTTTATTTTTCATAACTGAATGTTTAAAAAAAACACCAATTACACATAGGCTTTGGCTTATTTATATTTACGTGTTTCATTCATCGTGTTAAATTAGAAAACATCTATAAATAAATTGATAACACGTTTGAATGACCCTTGTCATGCGCGTGCCCCTTTGGACTTAATTAACTTAATTGATGGGCCAATCACTTAATGGGCAAACACAGAAGTGCTATAGACATTTTTGTCTTGCACACTTTTCGACCGCTTACCTGCCAGAAGGCAGTATTAATGCTCCCTCTGCCATAATGAAAAGTGGAAATCATAAGGTAATTAACTTATTGACCATAAACACGTGCACATATATTTTACCTTTACAAGCATCGCGAAGGCGAGTTATTATGTCTAAAAATAAATATATAATAAAATTACACAAACGCTCACGCAATACCCTAGGAGTCAATAACGAAATTGACGAATTTTCGAATAATGACAAAATTTAATTCTTAGTCCCATTATAATACCATTTTGCCATAATATTATTAAGTAATGTAAATAAATTTATGTGTTTTATTATGTAATGATTCGTATTCGATTGTAATACAATATGACAAAAGCATGAAAAGGAATAAAAATAACAGTGAGAAATATCACCAAAGTGGATCATATACCTACTTACAATACATAAACGTATGTACATAAAGGCAATTCACTAATGTTGTCTTATTGTTTTTATTCACTTTTAAATAAAAATCTTCTGCCTTATTTACAGCTCGATGTATCTATAGATCTGCTAAATAAAAATATTATTAAGCAAAACATGCTTTGATAATATTCTGCATACTTTATAGTAAATTAGAACCATTTACCCAAAAACTCTCAGCTACCTTTACATACACCAGATAATGAAGAGATTACCGAGTCGCGGTACGATGTCAAAAGGTTTATTTTTCTGATATCAATCTCGATTCTTCGGGTCTTTTTTACTTTCTATTTTCTCATCTGCCCTTCCACCACTCCATCGTGCTTTACCGGGCGCAAAATTGACAGCTTCATCCAAAATAACATTTCATTTCTCTAAAAGGAATTCGACGCACTGCTGTTGTTTTTCTTTTATTTATATATTATATCATTATTTTCATTTACGATAGCTCTTAATGTGCTTAAATTATAAATTAGAATCGCGCAAACTGTGCTAACTTATATCATATAAATTTCCAAAGTGAAATGAAGTTTCGAAAGTTTCCAACATATGATATTATTATACGGAAAATTCAGTTTTCACGACCCAAACCGGTTAATTTCGCATAAAATTTAACCGTGAACACCAATAGCCATTGTAGCATACATTACGCCATAATAAGCGTAAAATTGGACGTCCTTGTATTATACGATTTAAATAATAGTTATTCGATGTTAATTATTATTCAAATTAAGCAATAACGCATAAAAAATAATAGTTCGATTTATGTAGCACTAAGCACCGGTAAGTAATTAATATTATGCATTGTTCTGCATCAAATAACTAATTAAAATAAAATTGTGTTATATTGTATGATTTTTATAATGTTTGTTAATTAAAAATATATTTATATAATATTCAGATACTAAATATTATGTAAAATATTTTGAGACTTTTATATTATAAAAACATTGTAAACAACATAAAAATAATATCATAAAACAAGTTAGTAGAAAGTAAACAATAGCAAATTAAACAAAGAAGTCGAGTGAAAATGTGATATTTTTTAGATTTTTTCAAGTATACAAAGCAAAAATATGCTAATATTAATACTAAATATTTTTTGTGTATACTTATTATTTAATATTTATTTAAAACTGATTTTTATTGAAAACGTAATTGCAATATCGCAATAAATAATATATTTGAGTAATGTATCGAAGTATATTCGCGGAAGTGACAAAATTTCTTATTAAAAATCTAACCATCATGATTTTTTTCCCCATTTTTAATGATGGTTATTGTACAAACAAGAAACGTAGTATTTAACATTGAAAAGCTGAATAGTTCATGCAAAAGAAGCATTTTTAAACGCTGATATTTTGCCCGCGATGAGCAAGAGTAAGGGACGTGATCGTGACTTTTTAGGACACTTAAGTTACCTTATAAAGATGTCTTAGATTTCCTTTTATGAACTTTTTGTTTTTTAAATTATTAAGTTATTTTTAATATACAAGTAAATAACATTTTAAATTGCACTATTGATTCAAAATTTTGGTAATATCAATTTTCATTTTATTATTATGATGGTTAAAAATTAAGCTAATATATAAAGGCAAAACATATTGAATATATTTAAGCGAGTCGTAAAGCAGCATTTATTGCTTTTAAACTTAATAATTCTTTTAATGTTGGTACTGTAAGAAAATGTTTAATGCAATGGTGGCTTTCAAAACTTTGTGCTAAGTACGAGATTTTTTAACGTAGAGAAGACCATATGCGTCGTTTTTCAGATGTTAACGACCGATTACACTGATTTTGAAAAGGCTTTTGATTAATTTAGTCATGCCATTATATTTTTATATGTTTTATATTGAAAACATTAAAAGTAAACAAATTCTTACTTTACGCCAATGCTCATAAAAAAAATTCATTAAGGATTGTAAAAATCTTAAATTTTATGATGAAAATCAATGTGCATTGCCATCACCAAAAAGTATACTATTTAGTATAAATAATTTCATTCCATGATATATTTTAGAGAATAAAAATAAAATGATTATATAATGGATAATAATCTGCCTCATTACGTAAAAGTGAAAACCTGTTTAGGTGTGCCATTTTAAAAGAACTACAAATTTAAACACTATATAAAAAATATGTGATTTAAAATGTGCGATTTGTCTTTCAATAAGCGCATCAATTTAAGAGTTCGAGGACATTGTGTGCTCTGTATAATCACATACAGTAATCTTTAACATGCCTTTTCGGTCTGTTTGCCCATAATAACTGCTATAATTTTTATATAAATGGTCCAAAAACATGTTTCTCAGATATATTTATATGAGATACTGTAAAAATTATCCATTTTTATTTTTTAATGTATACTGGGATATGATTCTCTCAGGTCACGTCAACGAGTGTATTTGTGAAAGCACTTTTTCAAATTGCTGGTAGGGAATATTTACAGTCTGGAAATACTATTTTTTTTTTTGCTCTATCTAATTATCGACGCTTGCGTTACGGTTATATCCAAGAGAATTAAATAAATCCCCAATAAGTGCAGCTTTTCGACCTTTTAACCATCTGTAGGATAGTAACGATTTGTTTTCATCCAGATACCAGCATCATTATTTATATTTTTTTCTGTAAATATTTTTAGTATTTTTTTCTGTAGTTTTCATGTATTTAAATAAATAAACACCAAATAATAATTGCGCAAGACCAAATAAAACATCATAGTTACAAATAAATCTCTAAGATTTGGAATAACATACTCCAACTTCAGATTAAAAAGTTGTTCATTCTTTTTTTAAAGTTGACCATAATGGAGTTGACAAAAGTTGGGTTCGTCGATAAGCTATTAATTTAGAAAATAAAGTAAAGCACACATGTTTGTTAAATAACCACTTCAATATGTTGAATGTTCATTACCTATTTACAAATTTCTTAACAGAAACGCTTCTTTCAGACATTAGCTTAGGTTATATACAAAACGAGTTATTCATTTGGGCAATTACATTATAATTTTAACATACAATTTGCGTTGTACGAAAACAAGGTCTACGTCTGCAAATATTTGCATTTATAGAAAATTCGAAACACGCAACTCGAAATTATTTTGTTTCGTTAACTTTTCGTTCGGACGAGCTCATCTCGTTTTATTTATTAACCTTCCATTTTAACCCGTAACGGACACCCGGCCGGCTCGCTCCACGGTCTAATAACTCGCCAGGGGTCGCTTTCACCCCCCTTGGCCAGCTTCTACGGGAAACTGGCTAAAGCCGCAGTCAGGAATCGCACGGCTCGCGGATAAAATATTGCGGATTAAATTATGAATGCGAAAGTGTAATAAAATTAACTTGCAAGAGGAATAGGAACGGCCGGGCCCGCCTTTGTTGGCAAACACGAATCGTATTTGCCTGTGCGCGTTTACACCAATTTGCATACTTACACGGCACCTACCCCTTGCTATGTAGGTAAGGGCGAAAGTCGCGCAATAATTAAAGGCAATATTTGACGCTTAACGCGCGAACGTGTTTAAACAATACTGGAACGCAAAGGGTTAAATATACTAGGTACATATGTACAACATACGTATTATAAATACGCCCAGTGCCGAGAGTGAGGGAGAGGAAGAAGTAAACAAAACTGTGGTTAACAAGAATTTTACACAATGCATGTGCTTAACTAAGATATGAGAATTTTAAATATATTATTTTATAATTTTTTTTTATATAATTCAATTTTTATAGATCTGTATAATTGCAAACTATTATATTTATGTGAGAGTTTTTAACATTGTTTGGCATGACAGACTTAATTTATCGGTTCATGAATGATAAAAACTTTGTATTCATCTATAATTGACATCTACAGTCCCAATTAGAATGGAAAATATACTATGAGTTTGTGCTATACGTGGTCAACCTAGCAATGACTTAACGAATGCTATTGCTTATAAAATGCATAATTTTTAAAGATTCTGAAGTCATTAAAGGCATTTATTAAATATCGTATTTTGAAAAAAATAAATATAAATGTGTAAAAAGGTTATAATCTATAGAAAAAGGGTCACGAAAAATGGAAGATAACCCAAAATTAAAATTCTGATTAGTTTAATTTTGCAACAGTTACTAGTACGTCTTGCATTATCGTGAAGTAATATCGATTCAATTCTCTTAATTTTCTATGCATTGTTTCCAATTTTTTTATAATATGATTATACTGTAAAATTGTTGCTTGCTTTAAGAAACAGACGAATAATCATTTCCCCAGAATACCATCATATTGTTATTATATTTTTTTTTTGGTACAAGCTCAGTCCTGATCTCTTATGATTTATGTCGAGAATCCATTTTTTCCTATTGTTTATAACTATTGAAAATAAAATTTGAAACGTAGCGGTTTTTGCTTTTCGGTCAGGTTATGCAGTACCTATTTGTTGATTAAATTAATCTTTTGTATGACATCTAGAGTTCGTGAAACGGTTGCAGGATAAACCTTAATGTCTGCTGCGAGTTGCTTGTGGATTATATATGTAGGTGTTTTTTATTTTTTTATCAACAAAGATATGCAATACAATGTTATTTTGCTAGTAAAAAACTCTCGAACCACCGGCATGCAGTTTTTCGACTTACAGTAACTTCATAAAATTTATATTTCTTGTAGTCTGATGCGAGTGTTTAAATGGTTGTTTTTGGATTAGCACAAAGTTTTTTTAATTGTCAGCAGATTAAGGTTTTCCGTGAGGCTCATTATAAAGATTTAAAAAATCCTTTAAATCCTAACTTGATTTCTTTGGTGGCCTGCGTTGCATGGTGTTTTTATTTAAACTTGTACTTTTGTCGACAGCATAATGTACAGAATTCTAAAAAATCAACTAACGCAGATGCGAAAAAATAAAGAACACATTTCCCTCTTCTTAAATAAAAAAAAACGTTTTCTACGAACGTTTTTTCCAATCATAGCACTTTTCTAAATTAGTGAAAATCGGCTGCTTGATATGAAACAATAAAATAGTTAGTGTCCTTATGATCATATCATGGGTGTTTATTTTTGTTAGGACAGAGTTTTTATTTGTTTTCATATATATTTTATGTGCCAATTAATAATTTTAAGTTTTTCGTGTGTGCGTCCGCAAGCTCTAGATTTTTGAGCTGGACTAGTCAATGCGAAGAGAGAAGCAGTGGCTTCTGCGATCTTTGATGTTTTGTTGATATCCATCCTTAATATACTAAGTTCGTACAAACTTAGTCAGTCTAAGTTTGAAAGCTCTTGAAGTTCTGATACCTTAAACTCTGAAGTGAAAGATCAAGTATGAATGCCAAAACAATAAAGTATCAGAGGAGTAGTTATTGGTGACCCGCGTTCCCGTATAATCTATGACTCACTTGATAATAGGTTTTCCGCTGCTTTTTAGTGGGACAATCGATAAGTAAAGGTTAGTTATATTTTTTTAAACAAATTGCCATTAGCTGCATCGGCCGTTTCACAGACAATCCCGAGTGCATGCGTAATCATTTCTCAAGGCAACGGATATTTTAAATCCTTTTTGATTTATGACGGATACTTTGTGACTTAACCTGTTACTATGTAACTCATTGTACTAATAGTTTTCTAATTGTTATAAATTAATTGTGAGTGATTCAATTGCTAATCCCGACACTACTTTTTAAAGCTGTTATTGAAGAATGATGTTGAACTGGCTATTGTCAAAAGTTTTGCGAATTTAATAGCCAGAGCCAAAAATAATTTGGACAGGGGTTATATAAGTTGCTTTTAGTGTCAAAAGTCTGAAAAAAAACATTGATATGGGTTGTGTGGCACATATCATTCAGTTAGATATAATTATTATTTTTTGCTTAACGATCTTCAACTGATAAAATCCACGATTTCACAGTCATATTTATTACTTTTAAATAAAAAATGTATCTAACCAGAATCATTTCTCTTTGCAACAAAAATTCATAAAAATAATATTTTAAAAATCGATTTCGTCTATAAATTAATGTTTCCAAATATGAATTATTTTATATTATTATTATTTTATAAATATAATAGTTATCACAAAGCTTATTATTCATATTTTATTAAAAATTAATTTCTTATATAAAATAATTTATTAAGAAATTCTTCTACATCAATTATTTAATCGTAGCACACATTATACAAATATTAGGTTACGTTACGTGACCATTATCGTTTAAATTTTATCGCTGCTAATACAAACAGATTGATATATCCCTAAAATATTTCAGCCACGCGTATATGGAATTAATTATATTTAATACCAATCACTTAAGAATATACCTACTTTGACCATAACGATAACGTCATTGGCCGCATTTGGGTGTGTAAATGTTGAAAGTTCGTGACAGGGCCGAAATGGCAATGTCTAGCGATACGAGAGCTGGATTGATAAGTAGTGGACGAAATACGCTTTGAACACGAATATGAAATCAAAAGATTGGCAGGAAAAGTATATATTAAAATCATATAAGAAATTGAAATAACAACTATTACATTATGACAATACTAAAATATTTAGAAAAACATATAAACGATAATAATAAAATAATTTTATGTAATTCTTTCGGATTTTGCAGTTTTTATTGTTTTGTTAAACTGTGTTTTAATAATCTACTTATTTTATAACAAATTTAAAGTTATAAATTATTTTTAATAAGGTTTAATTTGATAAAATATAATTTTTTTTTAAAAATAGTATGAGACTTCTTATATTGACTTCTATTACTATTCTAAAAAATATGGCATTTCTTATAATATAGTGCACAATATTAGTTTTATTTTACTAGTCAATTGAACTATTGTTTATCTTAACATCAATCTCTGTTACATAAACAAAATTATACATTCATACTAATCTTCATCTCATCTACAATTGTATCAGTACCTTACTCCATTAACTAGTACTTTCTTAGCATAGTCATGAACTCATGAGTGTTTGTCGTTCGCCGACAAGCGTCGACAGAACTCCAGGCTTTCGTGTACATTTTCCTAATACGCCAAATGAGTAATACTTTAGCGAGTTTGTCTGGAATGTTGCGCAAATTCTTCGGGCGTCGGCAATCTCCATTAAAGACTTTCGTACCACCTGAAAAGTTTGAGGTGTAATAAGTGAGTGCCGAGTAGTCTGTTAAAATACTTTCCAGCAGCCACCGTAGCCCTCCACTCATCCTCCTCCACTTCGTCTTCGCTTCTCATTATAATAATATGAGCATATTATGCACGGAGTAGGTTTTATTGTTCGTAATTATGAGGTTTTGCGGAGATAAACGACTTGTTTGAATAAATTACCGCAAGGAAAGTCTATTCAGGGACCGGCGCGGGGATTTTTAAAGACTTTTTTGCACGGTCATAACGGGAGACAAGCGGGAGCACTCTATTTATATATTCCTGTGTGGATTTTATGTTTTCGTTTTCAGTGGGTTTTTTTTTATTTTCTTCCTCAACTATAGTATAACTCAGCACGACGAAAATGTAAATAGTACATGAAATAACTGCGCGGTACCCTGTTAATTAATCTTACATAGTTAAAGTCACTTTGCCCGACTTTCGCACTGGAGCGTTTCGTTGTGTGTATTATATTGAAAAAAGCACTCGTCGCGCTCCAGTTAACACTCGCTACTATTTTTATGAACTTTAAATTATTTCAAAGACTTTTTACAACACCTTAATATAAAATATAAAATTAATTATAAGGTTAAAATAATATATATTTATATTTCAAATTTATGTTATTACACTACTAGTGAAATAAATGCTGAAAATATTTATTTAACTTTTAATTAAAATGGTGGGAATAAATGTTGGTTTTTAATTACAGTGTTTAATACTTGCTATATAAATTTGTATAAAAAATTGTTATTAAGAAATAGTAAATACCAAATTAATTATTATTTTTCTGCTCTATGCATTTTAAAATATCTTAGTCGCTTGGTTAGCTAAAAACGTTTATTTTCACTTAACATCTTTGTTGACACTATTAATGCTCATCATGAAAATGATTGGCTTTAGTATCTATGTTATGTATATTTTTTTAAAACAATGTTAAAAACATTGTACAAAAAGTATTTTACCATGCAAATAAGCTTATTTAATAAATTTTAACTATCTAGTAATATACAGTTTTAAGATTCTGAATGCATATTGATATTTTCAAATATTAACCCAATATATGGTTGTAGGCAAGGCTGTAGTTGAGAAAATACAGGGGTATATACCGTATATCCTCTGTTATATTTGTAGAAAAAGCGTATACCCTTTGGTTAAATCAAAATATTCTGGCACCTGTTAATTCGCAACGCTCAAAAACCACGTGCCCCCTCACGTGCTGTGCGCATGCGCGCCTGCAGTTAGACCCCAGCGTTTGGGCATCATATGGAATGTTAATGAATCACCACTGCATATCCCGAGCTGTTCAAACCCAAACCTAACCTAAACAAATGAATCATTGCATCATTATATTTGCTTAAGTTAGGTTTGGGTTTGAACAACAAACGGACGTTTCGCAACAGTCCACATACATACGTACGCGCGCAAACACACACGTTTTTGTTGTTCTAAAAAATACTTTTTTACACAAAATAAGGCAAAGTATATTCGATTACCGATGCAATGTAGCGTTTACCAATATTTGATAAAAATATATTTCTAAAGTACATAATCAAATATATGAATATATACTATATAATATATAGAATATATTCAATAACACAGAGATATGTTTACTTTTATAAAAGTTGCGTTGATAATAAATTATTAGAAATTAATTTTTACAAAGAATGATTGATAAATTAAATTTAAGACACTGTTCAGATTCATCTGAATCTGAACAAAGATAATAAGCAACTTCCCAATGATATTTTTATATTGGATATAAAAAATATCAAACCAGATAATGTTCGTTTTGGGGAAACCGAAATGAAAAGACTTTGCAGATGTTTCAGCTTGAATGTTAAGAAAGCTATTCAGAGGCTGAAAGATTTTGTTGAAAATGACAACATCGTGCCCAATAGATTAAAGCCTTTTATCAATACAATTTTACCATTTTCGACTGCTGAATGTGAAGGCGGCTTTAATTTAATGAATAACATTATCACATATACACGAGCATCTCTGTCCATTTCTAATGTTTTGAATCTTATGTTTATGAATGCCAACGGACGAACAAAGAAATATGTTCGAATAACATAACGAATGAAGCGACAAAGATTTGTCTCTATGTAACCTTTTCATGTAATATGTGTTAAAATAAAGTTATTTTAACACATATTACATGAAAAGCCAATCTTTGTTTTTAATTATTCTATATAAAATTATTAGAATAATTTTAATCTTTATCTTTCACTTTTATTTATTTTTATTTTTTCTAATCCACGGTATGATAAAGTATACTATTGAAATATTAAATTGGGTATAAATATAGATGTAAATATAAGGTATATGATATTGTACAAAATAATCGTTACCGTATACCCTCCAAGAATTTCATGACTACATCACTGGTTGTAGGCGAGTGGCTGTATTATAAGATATTATTTTCTAGGCAGTATTTAGAAATATTATACCTCTGTAGTTAGAACACATCAATGGGTCACTCTTGTAGTGGGTATTCATTAATTTGTTCCGGTCAAAGGACATGAATTCATTTTGGCAAATAATTCTAGTAATATTGTAAATGTATTGCGAGAAATAGATTACTTTCTATAAACAGATATTATTTCTTACAAGTTTTATTTTTATTCTAAAATTATATAACATTTATACAAACTTAGATTTACATAATCAATTATTATTAAATACTATTTTATTCATTTAATATATGTGTAAAATAAAAAAATTAATTACCATTTTTAAATGTTACACACAGAAGTTGATGATTAATGTCTATCTGTTAAGCATTATGAAAGATAAAAAAAATATTCATTGTAAATCTTTACTTATAACTTGACAGGCAGAATCACTAAGTTAATAGTGAAACACCAGACTAAAATCAAAGTCTGTAAATCATTTACACCTAGATCAATTTTATTGTAAAATTTTATCACCACATTCATACGTAAGAATTTATTTCATATAATCTAAAGTGATTTATTAGAATTTAAATTGTATGAATATTAAGCAATTGACGTCCTAGTTACAATAGAAATTAAAATATACTAGTGTCTATATGGGATTTAAACCTAGATATTAGTCACTGACATATACCACTGGACATTACAAATTACATTTTTTTATTTTAATTATATAAATAATTTTACAAACATATTGATTTATTAAATACATTTTACTATTTCCAAGTTTCCAATTTTTGTATTAGCTACGATATAATTAAAAAAAAAATCGTTGGTAGTTATAATTAAAAAAAGAACTAGATAACCTTTCATAATTTTAAGTAAACGAAAAAATGTTAATGGCTTTAAGTTTAAATATTCTTAAAATTTATGTTAGTTATATACATATATAAAAAGGACCAAAAATTATATTCTAAAACACGGTAGTTTATTTTAATGGATTGACATAAAGTAATAGTCAATACAGTTTCTTTTTGTTTTTACAGTCTTTTTTAAACATTTTATAGTTGCTTTTAATGAAAATAAAAATATTAAAATGCTTTTTAGGGATTACATACAATTTTTAGATATATTTTAATATAATTTATTGAAGCATATGTTTTAGAATGATATAAAAACCAACGTTATGTCCATCTAAGTATAGAATGGCCTTATTTACACTCAATATTCTTTTTGTCTCATGTATCAAAATATAATTAAAAAAACCTTGCATTGAACTAGATTACTTTATTTATGTTTCTGTTTAATTCATTTTATTTTAAAACGTGGTTTTTCGCATAATATATAATATTTTAATTTATATAATCTTTGCTTAATGTTGATTTTTCTATGGCGTAATTAATTAGATAATTATTTTTTACGTTTAATATTAATAATGTATATTAATCAAATTCATAGACGACGTTTTATTTAAATAAAATAAAAATCATGCTGTGATATTTTATTATAATTTTACATTGTACAAATTGAACAATTGTGCTATTTATACAAGAAAAATAAAAAATCCATAGTGCAGTAATTATGCTGAACAATTTCAGCTTTTTTGGAAAAAATCTTATAAGTTCACTGCTAAAATAATCATTTTGTTTCAAATATATTTTCAGCTGTATAAAACATTATATTTAACGTAAACTTTTATATTTTAAATATGGATTAATAAAACATAACATACTTAAAATGTAGGTAGACAGCTTGTCAGATAATTAAAATTACATATTCAGCATTAATTATCATATACTTTCAAGACTATACTAGTAAATTTTAAAAACTTGCGTCCCTGATATATAAATATATTTTTTTTATATTTTATTTTGAAGTTGAATTCTAAAATTATTAAATTGTATATGCCATGTTAGAAATGACTTATAATTTATTTTTATAGCTATCATGATAAGTTGACTAGAATTTTTATTTTAAAATAATATTTTTTATGCATCAAACGTAATACATATATTATATAACATAAACGAAAACGTGGCATTTCACGTTCTAGTTTCGCATATGTAAATGTAGCAACTGTAGCGATGTCATGCAAATAGTTTTTATGGCATTCCATGGCAAAAGCTGCACGTGCTATACACATAAATATAAAATAACATTCACAAATTTGATTATGGCAATAAAAAGCCATATAAAAACATTATGCAAAATGTACACGGCAATAATGCCCTCCTTAAGATAATAACAATAATAAAGCGGTGCAAAAGAGAAACAATGGCAAAAAGCATGTTACTACTAAGGCACACACAAAGCGAGAGTGGGCTCTTCTCGAGGGTCTGAAAAGATCCTCGGCGAAGTTTAACTCCGTTCGGGCTGGGGGTCTTTTCATATATCTTTCTTAGCCCTTTGTGACCCAGCTGGCAATAAATTACCGTAAAAAGTACATAACCAAAACTGTGTGTAAAGTAAGTTTCCTCCGAGGCGAAACCAGATGTAGGTATTATAAAATCGGCCCCCGAGAAAAATGCTGGCCAACTTTGGCAAAGTGTTAACTCTCTCAATGGATGGCGAAAATTATCAGACGGTCAACAATGTTGTTATAAATACATTACAATGATAAAAAATGTTCACCATATCTGGAGAAAAAAATACATACTTTTGCGAGTTATTTTAAGATTTTGACGACGTATATCGAATTCTTTTCACTAGAATCTTTATCGATTTTTACCTTTACTATTTATTTGATATGGTTCTATGAATATGAAGGCGTTATCTTTTGATACATTTCGTTACAAGCAAATATTTTCTTAAAAATAATATTTTCTCAGTATATTTACTTATAAATTGTTACAAAAAAAAATTGATAAAGATAATTTGATAGATTATGTTAAAAATTATTTCTATGAGTTTTGTTTTGACTAAAAAAAAACTTGATAAATGCCTACATTTTTTTAAAATATCATAATACAATATATAAAGGATTAATATTTGAAAAAAAAAATTATGAGAATGAACTCATTATATAATTAAATAGATTTCTCACAGTTTTATCTATTTTGTACTGAAAGTTGTTAGACAGATTGTAGTCTGTTCATTTTATGTAATTGTATTGTTTTATTCATGATGTAAATTATTACATATTTTTTTATATAATTTTAATTATTTAATACTTCCATTAATGGATGCTCCTAACGCAGGACAGATTTTTCCATTCATCCACACTTGCATTCTATTTTTTCTTTTAGAAGCACAGGTAGGATATTGTTTATAAACTCTCGAATTACACGGGCAAAGTAATTCTCAGAAGGAAAAAAATATCAAAGTATTCCGGTGTAAGCTAATGAATGCGATTAACTGAATTTGATACCTTTGTTATTAGAGCGCTTTCCTTTTGTTTACACCGAACATCTTGAATTCTCAAAAGCATTTTTAATGTATGCACGATCCGATCATATAAACACGGGATCGAATTTTTATTCAATATGTATATATTTATATTCACATTTACCAAGAAGTCCAAAAACGTAACTCAATATACGGAGATTTAAAGTTACATTATTACTAGGTGAACGCTCGTCGGAAAAGTTGGGGCAAGTAGAATTAAGTAGATAAGTGCTCGAGACACACAACTTGGTTTAGCTTTTAAAAAATTGAGCGAGACTTTAATATACAACGAAACGAGTAGATAAGGCTATTAAAAATATTGTAGAAAATATTTATTTGAAATATTGTAGGAAGTAGTCGATCTTTCCGTAATCAATTAATTGGTCAATTTGTTTGAATGTTTCTCCAGACTTCAATGTTCGAGTTGAAATACCGAACGTCTGAATAGGCTTAAATATAGATTAGTATACGAGCGGCTTATTCTCCACTGTCAGTTAGGGGATTTTTCCCATTAGCCAGTAATATTTTTCAGACAGAGCTATACTTGTTTTCTTTTACTCCAAATATGTTTTTTTAGGTAAGCCTTCTGCGAAGGTGCATCGGTAAATACTTAGCACCAAATATTGCGTTATTTAGGAAAATGTTTTCTTTCTCATGGTAACGTAACATGAACAGATTTTAGCTCGTTTGCCTTTATTCTTTAAATACGCAACCATTCTTGTATTTTGTTAATGTTTGAACCATGCGACCATCAGATTTCTATTTAAGGTTTCATATTATTAGTCTTCGTTGAATAAGCTAACATATTTGGATAATAAATAATAATATTGCCTTTCACAACTATAAATTAAAAGTTTAACTAGTTTTTATGAAAGAAATTTTCTCTAATAAATGTTAAAATATGCTTTGAATTGATTGTAGTACAATATAACTTCGTTTCTATTGGATATTGCTTTAATGTATTGTATAAAGTTTTATCGGTAATAATTCGATGGTATCAAATAGTACCTATTTTTAGTTTAAATTGTATGTCAGAGAGTCGCAAATGGTTGATAATGAATTTTTTACACCATGACATATAAATGAATGGTAAAATTGTAAAAACTTCTATTGATCTGAAAGCTACTACGTGAAAATATTTTGTTGTTTGTTATCGCCGACGGTAAAAGCACATTTGGCACAAAAAGAGTCAAGTTATTTCATTAAATAAATAAACGCAACGTCACTCACGTGCCGTCCATGTGTCGCGATAAGAGCGTTATTTTTGCGTCGCAAATTAACGGCACGCTACTGTACCGGCGACGTATCAATTCGTAATCGGACAGGTAAGCCGCCGTTTTGACTGTACAGTGACGTAGACTGTTCGAATCTATCATAACATGTTTTTTTTAATACATAAAATTGACGAAGCTATCAATTCGTGTAAAAATAATATATTTTTTATTTTTTTCCAGTTGCTCTTGTGACGCGATGAAGGTGTGAAGGGGACGTCGTTAGCGACAATGACGATGTGCCAAAACCATTTATTATATAAGTATTTTATTAGTAAGTAATCTGTGAAAAACTTGGTGAAAATGTATAAGCGGAAGGGAAAATGTTTTCCCGCAAAAAGACCGCCGAGGATATGCCACTTCGTAGTACACCTAATGATCGTTTTCCTTCCGATGTTCGCCTTTCAAGGTAAGATTATTCTTAATTAATTTTTAAACATTAGCAATATATTAGGTATTTCATAAATTGTTATTATAATAATATCATTTTATTCTTGAATGTTTGTATGTCTTAAAAAAATTATCAGTACTTAATGCGCTTTTATGGTAACATATTTTTTTGCTACCATAATTTGAATTCGGTTTATTTATTACATAATTGAGTACAATCATGAAATTATCTAGTTGAGTTTTTCAATTCCCGGAATCCAATTAAAGCACAAACTTACTCTCAAAGTTAATAGCCCTATTATGGTGTCAAATAAATTAAATCCAACACAACATTGTACAATGTTCAACGGTTAGTTGTAAAGGCATTAAATACGTAATTATTTTTAGAACCTTAATGTTAAATTTAATAGTATAATTTTAATTTTGTAATGAATAATTTTTATTATAATAATAAAATAATTATTCTGGCACGATATGTCAATTAAGAGTATGATACATTTCAATCATGAATATAGTTTTACAGTGACTGATATTTCCCAGTTCCTTGGCATAAAGCCATTTACCCGGTTATTGATATTTCTTCCTTCCTTTCTTTATTTTACTTACCCTTTATTTTATACGGGAAAGAAAAAAACATTCTTAAAGTGACTAATATTTTATTTCTCAGTTCTTCGGGATAAAGCCATTTACCTGGTTATCGATTTCTTCCTTTCTTCTCTCACTTTTCTTCCCCTTTATTTTATTAGGGAAAGAAAAATAAAAAATAAAATCTTATTTCAAAAACACAAAATAAAGTAAAATATATATGAATATAATAAATAAAAAAATAGTGTTAAGTAAATGTTTTTTCCATATCTTGCTATACTAAAACGTACAATGATTTTTATTGGTAGAGAAAATGATGTAGTCCTTAGATTTTATATGATTTTTTAATGAATTTAGAATGAAAAATTAAAGATTTTAATCTACTAACATTAATAAATAGCAGAAATTGAATAGTTTTGAAACAATATAAGCAATACACGTAAAAAAATATTTGAGAACATCTAGTATAAATGCTGCTAGCCAAAATCGTTATTTTTAAAACATGTATTATATAATATTAGAACAGCTTGAACAATGAATAAGTGTAGATTTCACATATTTTATTTTTTTGGTAAAAAAAACTTATAATTATAATTTATAGCTTTAGTCAATGCATACTTTTACGTAGAATTTACATTTAATACACCATATACGTGGTAAAAAGTCATTACTTTAAAAAATTAATATATCAGCTGATGCTTCTTAGAGCGATGAATTTGTAAAAGAGTATGACTATTAAAATGTATTGTTTTCAAATTTGAGCTAATGTTGTATAAATTGTTTAGGATTTATCCAACGTGGTAAAACTAATGTACGCGTTTGTAAATCACGGAGGTCGTCGCGCAATTCGTTTTTGGCTATAGATTCACCCGCGATACTAGCAAGCATCGTCCCGAAGGGTTGGGTGGTAGGAGAGGCTTCTACACGTCAAAAGAAGTTTTTTGCAAGTTAACCCGAACTTTATCGCTAAAGTTTGTCGACTGCATTCGAGATGCGCTGAAAAACGTCGGTAACAAGCTTGACGGCGTGCTTGCGCTTTTGTCTATTTTAGATGTGAGGAAAACTCGAGCTAGACAACCTGAAAATAGACATATATATACGAAATGTAGTTCAAGCCAAAATTATTATGAATGCATAAACCCAAGTTAATCATTCACTAGTTTCAATGCTCAGATAAAATCGCTATATCATGCTTGATTAATATTTGAGGTCATACATATTAAAATCTTAAGTCTGAAACTTTCATGATGTGATTTAAAAATGATTTAAAGTTATTTCGTGTGGTAAATAAGATGATAAAATATTCAAAAGTCTTTAATAATTAAATTAACTATATCTAGTATGAAAGAATATACCTAAATTTAGTATAGGACTTAAGGATTTAACATACAAAATAAGTTATTTCATATTTATGGCAAAATAAAGTGCTATAACGAATTAAAATGAACTATAACAACGAAACAAATTCATTAAAAATATATTCACAATGAGAATTTCAGACCCTCAAAGAATTTAATATAAAATATATAACATAACCTCTATCGTTATCTTAACGCAGAGCACTTACACTTATTAAAGCATTCTGAAGTAGTTTCAAAACTTCTGAAAACTAAATCTGATATTATATTATACAGGTCTTAGTGGTATTGTATTTTATTAAAATATAAGTTTATTCAGTCTACATCTTGTAACTTATAGGATGAAAAGTTTCTTAAAGCTACTGTTAAATTTAATTTAATGTATTAACGAAACATTTACTGCTATAAAACGTGATTAAAGCATATATTTTAGGGGTTAAAACGTGTTTGTGAAATGTGTCTGAAAAACGCGCGCGACACCCTCGGTCAAATCGACGTATTACCGCAAATTTCTCGAAGAGCCATCGTCGTAAGGTCCCGTTTTTATGTTTGGACCTCGTGTTTGTTTAGGTCCGACCAAACACTCGTGATTCATACCGAATCAATTCGATGTCATGTCAGTGATGGGTAAGACCAGTTCAAATATCGAGATATGTCACGTCGTGCCTTAGATCGTCTAGAATTTTTTTGGGGTGAAAGTAAAGAGATAAGAGGAGTATGAGCACGCCTGAAAAAAATAAATAAATCAGTTTACTTCAATAGCGATCAATTTAGAGGCCCTTGGGGCAATGCTTTCGACGAAAGCGCACATATCAAAGGGAGGCGGAGTTTGGTCCTAAAAGGTCGCGAAAGATATTTCTCTATATTGGCAATCTTCTAAAAATTATACAAAAACAATATATACGTATATAAGGTTGTTTATAGCATGTTTTAAAAGCTTGTGTTTATAAGAAATATAAAAATGTTACATATGTTCTTATATATGTACATATGGATGACAATTTTTTTAGAACGCTAGCCTATTGCATCAGGGAATACTGGATATTCGAAAAAAAAATATAAAAAGTCCAGAAAATAATGCTATACCATTTTAATTTACAATTGATTTATATGATCTCTTAATAGTTTCTCTTATTTTTGTACCATATTTACCATTTACTGGAAACGTTTATTAAGCTTTAACGTTATATTGTAGTTTACTAAAGCCAAATAAATAAATAATATTTTTTTGCGAACTTAATACATAGTCGTGAATATGTATAAATTTAATGTTGTTAATTACATATAAATACAATTTGGTAATGAGATAACGAATGACGTTTTATAATTGTTTTATTAGTTTTGCTTTTAATGTACGACATCACTGTATCTGAGGCGAACCCAGTGTTATAGAAGAAAATATTTTCATTTTCGCATGGCTTCCTGAAATTCCTCGTTTTTAATTCGTAATTTATTGATATTTGTATGTACTGGTATATTGTAATGATATTTTAATTATAGTAAAACCAAATTTTTTTTATCATTTTTTTGTAGTAATTATACATAAATACATAGTGTATTTACATTCATAGTACATAATAAATGGCGCAATATGAATGCTGCGATTAATATATAAATATTTAATATGATGTAATAGCAAAAAACAAGCACTGCCTTTTTGTTCATAATATATGAATCCTAAAAGTTTTGTTACATCTATTTAACTGATTTTACGAACGTTAAACTTTACCAAGTGAATTGTTGAACTTGGGTATGTGTATGGAGTGGCAAGCATAATTTATTATAACCTTAACCCATTTATACATCTTAGCGTATACTGAAGTTTATGTTACTTAAGATAAAAGTATTACTTTGGATACAAAATCTATTTTGTTATTTTGTTATATATTATAAAAAAATTATAGTATGTTTTAAAGATTATTTATCTTAATTATGGTTAGTCGAATAAGTTTTTTTTTTCAAATTTGTTGTTATACAATGTGGAATACGTTTCTTACTATTTTTTGTTATAATTTTAATTTCAAGTCAGTTTGTACTTGAGGAATTGTATTTATTTTAAACTATTCTAGTATAAAGAATATTTATTACAATAGTCCAGACTGTGACATTTATTAACATACTAACTACCAAAATTAGTCGGTATTTTAAAAATGATGATTATAAAAAAAAAATTTATTATATTGCTGCTCACAAAGAATTTTTGGTTATATGTCGATTTACTATATGTCTCAAAAACGAGACTTTATTTTTTATAGTTTCTTCGTTATCTAATTTAGTGGTGTATACGTATGTTTATTGTATAAGTCTTAACTGATAGGGTTGTATCATTCTGAAGATGTGTACATAATGATTTTGAGAAATAGTAACATTAAAACCGACTATTGAGAAAATTCATATGCTCTATCATAGAATTTAATTATACTTTAGTTATGGAGAACAGTTTTAGAAAAAAACATTTTTAAACGTATTTTTTAGTTTGAGAAAAAATATACCTATGCTATTTTAGTTATACACTTAAGTACTAACATTTGATTGCATTTTTATTATCATTCGTTTTAAGACAGTGCTACTAATTAGTAAATTTTATTTGAAATGATTGTAAAAATAGTATAAATAATATTTCAGTGTGCGCCACCGTTACCCTATAAAAAATATTGAGAAGCGCACTCAATAGTAATAGACATAGATATTTATTAATAGTTTTTAATCTGTACAAAGTCGTGAATATCATACAAATATACCAGTACCTACTCTCTAGTAATATTCGTATTTAATACAAGTTTCATGTTAATAAATTATTTTTTATTTTTATCGGATAAAATAAAACAGTTTAAGGATAATTTTCTTTGGCGTATCGCATGGCCGAAAAGTTTTGCGACCCACAGGGGAGTGTTTAAAGCTCAGCCGCGTATTAGGGAGAGGGCGGCTCTCTTAGACATACATCAAATCCGCATCGGGAATTCCTTATCAAACGTCTTGCAAGATTTTTTCGTAGCTCACACAAAAAGTAGCCCATTTTTTTCGTCTTCTTCTCCTTCGGCTAGAGAAAGAAGAGAGTTAAATCCCCGACAGAGTAGCCGGGGAATATTGTCCGGGTGGATCTGTTTAAATTTACGAGAGTTCAGGCCCGCCATCCCGTATGATAAGTTAACCGAGGCATGAGCCCCTGAATAAAACGCCACCGAACCAATTTCATACATGTGCGCCCGACACACAAAAGGAAATATTCTCATAGGCCGTGTGTCGTGTTACGGATTTCCGCCTCCGGGCCGGATTTCCTTATGTGTGTTAAAGTATGAAAAAAGTATATATAACGCCGAATATCCTTGTATGCTTGGCCACCGAGCGGCAAATTAAAAAGGAATACTTCTTCGAATACGCCTTAAGAGGTTACGTTTTAGATACGGATAGGGGCTTGAGTTTAAATACGAAAAGAGAAAAAGAAGTTGCCGCGTCACAAAGTAACAAAAAATCTACATTATATATATATATACACCTATATTTATGTATATAAATGTAAACGTAAACAGACATGAAAGTGACGTTATTAGACTTTATGCAAAGCAATCCCTCGGGGTCACCTTGACAATTTAATCGTGAAGGCTTTCATGTGAAAACCTGTAATTTGCCGTCATTGTGTCAACTCACTATTGTTGTGTAGCACTACGTGTGTTTGTAGATTAATTGAAATTCATAGGACAATCGTAAATTAAAATCCTCGTATTGTGTTATTGGTTTTATGAATTTTAATTTTATTAAAACGATTCAGGATATTCAATGAATTATAAAATAAAATTTAATAATATTACATATTTTGTCGAATGCAAGTTCATAGAAACTCTAGAAATCAAAATTTTTGTGTTAATTTATGTATTTGTATAATTTTTTTTTATTGCATGACAAAAAGAAAAAAATATTTTATTTTTAATTTATGACATAACTGCAGTTTATTATATAGTATAAAATAAAAATAAAAATGCGTATAATTGAAACAATGATATTTTAATATTTTTATATTATAATTAAATATTAATAAATATGAAATCCCTTTTCAAAAAAAAAATCATGCGTTGTGTCTGCATATATAATTTTTATTAATATCCGAAAGGCAAAAATACACGTTTTATTCTTTTCTGTAAACATTATTTTTGATTTATATTATACACTTCTTATAGTGTCTTTTTATTTTAATGATTTAAAATATAATTTTCCTCCAAAGATATTACCTACTTTTACATCCAAGTATTTTTTTTTAAATTCACTAGCATTAAATGTCAGAGGCTTTGATCAAAAAAATTTTGATAGCCACCTTTTTACATCATCAGCATATTATATTTTTATTTGTCCAGGAAGTGTTGAATCGATAGAAATAATCAGTAGTCGGGGAGTCAATTTGCCATACGAGAATGCTTGTTTTTGTTTGATCAGGTTTAACAGTTTCATAATGAAAAATCCTTTTGCAATTCCACCATACAAAAAAATTAAAAAAATTATAGTGAAACCAGGGTTAGAAATAGATTTTGCTACTTAATCTTTAGATAACAACGATTGTTGTCGTACAACACTTATTTCTCATTTCCAGTTGTCAAATGATCGAGAAAATGCAACTTAGCTTCAAGATCTAGATACTCTTGAGACATGAGGATGCGCGCCAACTTCTTTTATTCGCTCAATTCGTGTGAAACCAATACACCTAGTTTTTAAGCCTTCGCAATCTTTCCCATGTATCCATGCATTGTTTAATTACACTTGTTTAGTTTCTTAACCAACTGATGAATAATTTGGGTAAGATTTGCTTCTATTTTTACAGCCATGACATTATTGTTTATATTTTCTAGTCTCCCACGTCCAGGACTACTCTTGATATCATACTTTCCCATAAATTTTTTTTTAACCACATTCACAGATGCCCATTTTACAAATTTTTTTAGTGGTCGTAGTTGCCATTTTTTTAAGAAATTCATATAAAACAAAATTTTGTATAAATTTTAGACAAGAAAATTTTTTTGTCATAGTTATTTTGTGGCACAAGTTTTTTATTTGTAATATGATATGTATAACAAAAGACGTACTAAGATATCAACAGCCAAAGCACGACTGAAAATTAAAACTTGAATTAAAAAAATACATTCAATTCGGGATTATCTAATATAAGAAATCCATTGCTCGGAAAATTAAATGTTCTTATTTTTATTGAAACATTTTAAAGCGTAGTCAATATTCGCCTCAGACATTTAAATAGTTATTTGCCTAATGAAACTATTTTTTATTCAGACCTTTAAAAAATATTGATTTTTACGAAGATAAGATACTTATTTTAAGAGTAGATATATATTATTAGGGACTATAAGATTTTATTTATTAACAAAATTAGTCTTCGCATATTTTTTAATTTAATTTAGAATCTCTATGGATTTCACATTCGAGTTCAGGCTAGACGTACTAGATTTTATTACTGAAAGTGCCTAATGAATATAAAGCTTTGCTGTTTTTTTAAGCCCTTTAATAATTGACCGCCGCCATTTTCCAAAAGTCGTCCCTTAAGACTAAAAGTGAGGCCATTCCTGGTATACAGCATACCGTATAATTTATATAATTTCTGTAATACGGATGTATGTAGGTAAATGTAAGTACTATGTAGGTCTAATCATATTATTTGTCCGGCTTCGCACAACCCTTTGAGGATTAAATTTTAGGAAATTAACAGGCTTAGCATTCAAAATTAGCGATATAATAATCGTAAAATAATGATTTAATCTTGCCAAAGCTACCTTTGCCAATTTAAGTTTAACGTTGTAGGTTTCGAAGCTTACACAAGATAACGATACTTTTTAACGTAATAAAATCGATCAAGGATTAAGGTATTTTACGGTCTAAATTAACCTTATTATTGTAATATATATTTAACAACACGACGCAAAATATGAATGCGGGTAGAAGGAAGCGAAAAAAGGGGCGTTTTAGGTAAGCGTTTTTCGCGTAAAATCGCATTTCGCATAAAATATACAATTTATGTAGCACCCAAAGCGAATTTAAACCGTGGAAAAAAGTGTTTTCCGTCGGCTTTTGTCGCCTTAATCGGAATGAATGGCCACACGGTTGTTTTCGTTGTTCGATATGAAGTAGGTACAATAATTTCGCTCCGCCTCGGCCATAATTGTCGACCATTTGGCTTTGGGCATGTCCTGTAATTGCGAATCATTTGTCACGAAACGCGGCTCAATTATAAACGTTTCGTAACGAGCAAACAGGGCACGAACGGGACACAAAAATGATATTATGTAACGATACAATAAAAATAATGGGTAGTACGAAACAATGAACGATTTTAGATGAATCTACTAGTGTGGTTTGAGTTGAGATCCTAGTTAAAATATACATAATATGAAGATAAAGAGTCCAAAAAGTGACTGTATAAGCTGTTCGAAACTCTTTTGATTCTAACGACATGTAAATAGTGTTTTCTCATTTGACAACATTATTTATGGTACGCGTGTTTTCGATAGCAATATATGTTAATAGCCTTTACATAATGAACAGTTATTGACACATCGTGACATTGTTCATTATTAACGATTAGTCTTTCACTCGTTCCTACGTCACGAAATTGACTAATTTCTCCTCATTTTTTTTCACTATTGTGTCATGTTTAAATCGTAATGTGATTAAACCATTTATTTTCTAAATATATTTCTTATAAAATTAGATGTTACTATAAATTTTTGTAGTGAACAATACAGCCATTCAAAAAAACCAATTCACCACCTCAATAGAAATATTATTTTAATAAGTACAGAACAAAAAATGAATTTATTATAAAAATAGTATTTATTTAGTAACAGGATAGTTATTAAAATATATCAATAATATAAGTATGATTTAAATATTGAAATGGTTGGATAATCGAAAAATATTTCAAATTAATTCTTTGGTATTTTATGCAAGTAAGCTATAAAATAATATATTACTAGATTTTTTTAATTTGTAAATAAAGATTGGGTATTTATTAAGAAATCAAAGTATACATAAATGTAAAGGTATATAGGTGTAAGAATATAACATAATATTGTACATAGGTGTGAATTGAAATTATCTAAGACAATACTCAAAAAATTATCGGGCTTTAATCATATTGTAAATTGAGACCTAAATTTTAATAATATATGTATGTAATTTATATTAGGTAATCCCGAAATAATTGTGTTTTTCTATTGATAAAACAAAAAAATATTATATAATGTTTATATTATTTTAACATATTTTTATAAAGACAGAATCATTTTCTACCATTGTCTTTTTTTACCTGTTGGAGACCTTGATTTAAAATATTCCAATAGCCCCCTTTGTACATCGTCTGTATTTTTATTTTTTTGCGTTTAGGAACTGTAGCATCGATCCAAATAAAGTATGAGTTGGAATGAACAAGGTTTTTACAATAAGGTGAATAAGACAAATATGGGGACGTTCATTGTCGTATTTTCTTTTTCACGTTATAGTGAAAATAATTTAGTTGATCACATAAAAAGCTTGATGTTATTATTTGATTAGATTTAGGAGTTTCGTAATCAACAATCCCTTTTTAATCCTACCATAAACACATCATAACTTTTTTCACTGTGAGCCCGAGTTTAGATGTAGCTTTTGCTACTACGGTTTTCAGCGATAATTGTTGTCATACAATATTTATTTATTTTCTCCGGTTATTAAAAAATCAGAAAAGGCAACTCGGCTTTAAAATGCAGAAGCTCTTGATATTGTTGTTTTACTTTTAAAATTTTCCAAACCATCATTGATATAAAAGATTATTTAATGAATTACCTAAGTCGTTACGGCCACTAACGACGATGCTAATTTTTTTGAAGAAGTTCGTATAACAAGCACTTTTATATAAAATGTTCACTTAATATAAATTCTGGCATAGTAAATTTTGGGGAAAATTTATTTTTTAAAACAGAATAACACATAATAAAATACGTACTCAGTTAATAATAGCCAAATACGACTGACTTTTCGGTTTTACCTAATGTTGTATGTTATAATATATAATTACTAATTTGTTATATAAATATATAAAATAACAATATTACAAATACAATTATTATACAAAAAAGACAGTTCCTTATTTTCTTAAATGTCTTATACATTTTTTTAATCATTTTATCGTTTATGCTATCATCATTTTGTATCATATTTAATACTTTCTTATTAGTAGTTTCTGTTTTTAATTATTGTACTATTAAATAAAACATGAAAAATAAACAAATTAAAACAGTGTTTTGTATGGGTTCAAAACTAGTTGTAAATTAGCAATCCTTTAATCAAAATATTTTGCACTTTTTTTGAGAAATGAGAACGACTCATATCTTAATCATATTGTAACGTGTGAGAAGTGGATCCTTTACAACAGGTGTATTTGAACTTTCTTGTCTAAACCTCCAAAATATTTTTAAAATATAAAATTAAGAAAATGTGATTTATTGTAGCAATAAATTTTTATCTCTAAACTTTGAGGAACATCAAAATTTGGACTTTATTTATGTCAAAGCAATTAGAAAACACCCTTCGGGATTTAGTCGATTTATGTGCCTTGTATTTATGTTAATTAGAGTAGTATCCTTTTTCACCTAAATAAGTTGTTATAAAGACAGTGGCTTTTTTGTCTTATCCTAATGCATAGCTTATGAAACTTTTGACATATAAAAATATTCTGTTTTTTTTTTCACAAACTTCTAGAAGTGCCTTTGCCAATTCTTCAAGCTTCTCTGGCACATAAACTTAAACCCTTAGAATAAAAAAATACCTGCGTTTCAGTTGATTTGGTGTAATTTACATTGGTTTACGATAGCAAAAAGGGGTCTGCACAATGCATAAATAAATTTTTAATCATTGTAAAACAATTACATCTAAGAGCTATTGTCAAGCAATCAACAAAATGGACCAAAAAATTTGACGCCTGGTCCACACGATGAGCATTTGAAAAGGTCCAATTCTCTTACGCGACAATGCTGGAACACGTATTTTTTAATTGAATACATACAAGATATTTTTTATAAGTTAATGTAGCTCATTATTAGAAAACTTTAAAACCATATATGTACGACATAGCTTGATCTTAATTAAACATGAAATAAACACTAATTCCGATCTTTCAGACATGATAGAAATTTAAAAACACTATGTCCATATAGGATTCGAACCCAGGTCTATAACCACTAGTATATCGCACGATTAATTCTCTAAAAGTTGCAAAAGTTTGGTTATCAAATATTTTATGAAAAATAATCAGCAGATATTTTTCTAAAATATTTTATATAATTAAGCATTTAGATATTTACCTTACCTTGTAGAAATTTACTCCAGAACTTTAGAATTTTATAAGTAAAACTAAATAATGATTTGCTGATTATGATGGTAATTTTATTGATTGATAATTAATTATTAGTATCAGCTAATAATTTATTCGCATTTTAAGTCATAAACTGCAATTATTTTTCTAGTAATTTTATTAAAAAAAATGTAAATGTAAACTTAATTAAAACATACATGCTAAGTTATATTTTATGTTACAGAAATCAAATCTAATAATTGTATAATAATGCAAAATGTTTATTAAAAGCAATTATTGTTAGAGGCTTATATTTATTTTATAATCAATACCATTGATGTTTTAAAAAAAATACGGTATTAAATTAATATTATTATATTGTAAAATAAAACAAATAATAGGGTAATGCTTATTTAAATTTAAATTAGTTGTAAACTAGCTATTTCGTTATTTTCGTTAATGAATTCAAATACATACCTTAAGTAAGTTTGTGAATTGTATACAGAGAATGTTCCTATTCCTGTCTTTGGCAATGTTTCCTAAAGTTAGATAGCTTCAGCACCACTATTTTTTTTATTATAATCTATCTTTAATTAAATTATTATAAAGACGTTATATAATATACGTACATGTCTAGTTAAAACATAGTTTTTGTGCTTATATATTAAATATAATACGCGGTAGTAGCAAAATATTAAGGCGCCTCGACCGCGCGCTAATTGTATACGCTGTTAAGAGTTGTAAATTCTTCGTTTTCATTTTATGTACACATTTTAATTTGTTCTGTGCCTTTAATTAAAATAATGTCTACCAAATATTTCAGCGTATGTTGCCAAAAGACAAAACAATTTTATGCGTTTTTTCTCCGCGCCACTAATTAATCTCATTTGTGCAGCCTGATAAACCATTATTTTCTTAGTAACATTTTCATATATATTATGCAAAACAATTAAACACATTAAGTGACTCACTTATATATTTTATTCAAATCAATATGTACATTATTGTTAATTTTGTGAAAATTTAACATTATTAATACGACATTTGTGTTCTTGTTCAACCTGATCCATACAATTTTAGGCCTGACCCCATACTGCAGTTTTAGCAAAGTCAATCTGTCCATGTTAGTTTGAAGAATAATTGGTAATCTCTTAGTATCTAAAATAATATAAGAAAAACAATTATATTTAATTAAAAAAAACTTTAAAAATGCTAATTTATAAATATTACAACCGTAATTATTTATTTTATAAATACCATTTTTCCCGAATTTTGGATTACTGTCGATTCTGAAGCTAATAATATAGTTCATGATCAATATTGGCAGCAAACCCAAGACCATTAACATTCCGATCGTCGCACATTTCTCTAAAGCCATGTTCACTCTCTTGCTGAAGATTCGATATCAGCTCTCACACAGCTCGTAGAGAACTCAAATGCGATTTGAGGTTTTTCAAATCGTGATTGCCTTTATATAAAAGAATAAATAATATTAAAAATGAAAATATCACGTTCGTTCAGTGCTTTGTTGATATCGTTTGATTAATTGTAATTAAAAACGTGCTTAAAATGATTTACTATTGATTTTTATTTTGATGAAAAATTACAATAACATGTTTTTAAATCGTGTCATTAAAAATACCCGGAAACAGGCATTATGATTTTATTGCTTTTAGTAATTGTTTGATGTGTGTGAATCATGCGTGAGTCATTGCCGGAAACTGATTTATTTTTAAAACAAGTTTTAAGTATGAAATAATAATGCAGATTTTAGATATATATTTTTAATGCAAACGAAATTTTTTATTAAAAAAAATCCTTAAGATACATTTACATTTATATAAATTAATGATAGTTATATTTTTAAAAACCAAAATACGTCCCATCGAAAGTCAAATAAAACGTTGCAGTTAGTGTCATATTATTTTATATATTTCTTAATTAAAAATAGACAAATTAATGAATAGCTGTATGGTACATATTTGTTTGTAATTTTATATATTTGAGCTAATAATGCTTAAATAGCATATTTTTACATAAAAATAAACAAAGTGATTCACGAAAAAGGGCACTATGTTTAATAATATGTTAAATGTAGATTTATTATAAAATAAACAAACAAATATGAACAAATATTTTTTTCTTCTTAAATCTGCAAGTTCAGTGTAAAACAATTAAAAATAACCAATAGATTGTATAGTCTGCGGGAACTTGACTTTTATCACTTGTGGCAAATCTTGGTATTTTTAAGACACAATGGCATTACTAGTTATTATTCTCAAATTTTCTGATGTAATGCGATTTATTTAAGGTAATGTTTCTTCGTCGCTATTATTTAAATTGCCTGTATTCTAATTTCTACGTCACTTTCTTCACTATCATCATTAAAGGATGAAAAATCACACATTAAATCCTCCCCATCACTATCATTATAAAACATATTATCATCATAATCACTGTATTCAGCCATAGCACAGGTTTTTTACAATAAATTTAAAAAAAATTCACAATAAAATAAAAAAAAATAAGTATTTAAAACAATCTTCCCAATAACTATATAGTCTTACTTTGACACAAATTACGGACACTCGAGGCACCGTCGAAAACACAATAGACAATAAAAACGTCACCGATGCGTGACTACCGAAGGACGATCACCAACTAATACCTTCGGTAGAAAGCTACGGCACATTTGCCTTAAAATTTAGTCATAAAAAAAACCACTTATCGCGATAAGCGAGCTCTCTCCGGCTTGATTCAGGTAAAAATGTTACTCTTTTTGATAAGATATGCTTCTTAAAACTTTTGTCTACAACACTGCAAAAACACCATTCAAAACATGAACAGGAAATACCCAAAAATCGATGTTATATTTCATTAATTTAAATGGTATGCCTGACGCACCATCCAAGCGCTGGCGAGTCTCCACTCACCTTACGAGCGCAAAGGGTTAAAATAAAAGATGTAAGAAGTTGCTTCTATTCAAACTCATTCTCATTCTGCGCTTTCTGTGTTCTCTGTTTGTCGTTTTCAATATAGAGCGAATTTATACCAAATCCAGCATATAGAAAGTTTTTACTCTAGACAAAAAAGATTACATGCTTATAAAAACAACATTCATGTTATACATTTCATAATATAGATAAGTCACTATTTTGCCTGATAATTGTAACGCCATTTTCATAAACAGAAACAAGTTGTTGACAATTTCACAGTGGTTTTTGGTTTAATTGAACGGAACTCACATTTAACAAAATTTAGAATTGCTACGGCTATTTCGAGCACACGATGTGAGCAAAATGTTACTGCGACTGAGGTCTTTAAGTAGTGAATGCTCTCATCTTAGCCAGCTATTTGAAAGTTCGTTACTTGAAAATGTAAATTAACATTATTCCTTATTAAATATGTAAAGAAAAAACCTTATTTTGCAAGGAGCCTTTATATAATAATGCTAATGTATAATCAATTGTATGATATACAGGTAATTCTATTAAAATATACTATAAAACCCATATAACAGTTTGTATTCTCTATTAGGGTAATCACAATGTTAATACATATTCATTTTCTGATCGTTTAGTATCGAAACGACCCATTTTCTTCAACAGTCCGTTTGAGTGGCTTCAGCTACTCGCATTCATAGGCCATTATTGATAATATAATACTATAAAAATAAATTAGAATGTCGAGTTAATTTGAGGCGATTAAGCATAACAGCGAATTTATACAATAAAGCGTATAAATGTAGCCTCCGACCCAATTCAAAAATAATTACATGAACGAGTTTTCTGGTATCGACACATACACTCTCTTTTCCTAATCGACAATATATACCGAGGCGCATCGTCCAATTAATTATCATACAATTCCGAATAGGTTTCTGTGTTTCTTTATTTTATTCCAGCCGGAGAAGAAACGTATCTATTTATAAATATGTAAAGAAAAGTGTCTCGCGAGGTCTCGTTAGGCAAATTTTGATTTACGACCCTCGGCCCCATTCGATTGTCCGCCCTTAGCCCTTAGCGGAATTTCATTTTTGCTCTGCGGTTGTAAATCGCGGGTCCGCGACAATGCGCTATATTGGACCGGTATATTACCGTTTTAAGGCTTATAAACTAGGTATTAAGTTCGCCATATTACATGTTGGGCCATTCATAAAGAATTCAATAGGGCGGCGCGAGGGAACCTTCGCCGTTTTCACGGTGTATGATATACAATGTAGGCAGGAAGAAGTCCTCTCCTCCCGGAGTCGCTGGGTGACTTGTTGGTTTAGGTGGTTTTGTCGGTTAGGTCGTTTCGCGTCGGAGACGTGCCACCCCTCGAGGCACTTACATCGTTATTGGTAAATATTTCTGCAGTCAAACACCCGCCACCCCCAGTGCCGCGACGTAGTGAGCATTCCTAAAGGGATATTGAGGCAAAGATTGGATCAAGAATGCCGACATATCCATATTAGCTGAAATTTTTGCAGAATTCGTAGACATGTTCATAATGTTTTCAGGTTAAATTTGCATCTTTCTAACTTATATATTTTTTAAGAGACAAATGATAAGATTTGTAGTAGATAGATTTTTGTCAACAGGTGCTTAAAAAAGCCTAAACAATATCAGTCCTTTCGCCTTTGCGAAAAAAAAACAGTCAGCAATATGTTAAAATGGGTCTAATTTATTGTTTATAAATTTTAATTTTATTTTATATAGTTAAAATATCGGTCTAAAGGCCGCAATGGCGGCATGTCCTTTAACCTGAAGTACCAAAATATGTTTATTAAATTTAAGCTCGAAGTTCATGTGCAAGCCCAAGTGTTTTATATTTAACGTTATTGTCCTCTTTATAGTCAGTGGTTTTGTTTTTGTATAGTTTATGAACCAAACCGTCATGCCATACTGTGTCAAAAACATTTGCTATATCTAACATTATAGATTCATACTATTAATAATAATAAAATTAGTGCATATGTACTCCATTAAACTATTATGTTAATATGTTGTTGAGTAATTTTAGCGACAATTAAACTCTTCGTAATTCATTTTATTTCCCAAAAATTCTTTTAAATGCATAAGGATTATTTTTCAACATTTTACCAAATGACTGTAATAATCTGGCGGATTTGTAGGATCCGTAATGGTTTTTTTTTTATCAAATGAATTGTAGCGGTCTTCCAAACGGTTGGGAAATACCCAAAAGATAGGCAGGCGTTAAAGATGTTTGTTAAGTATGAATGAAAATTCCAGGAAGATATTTAATCAACGTTTTATCTAATCTATCTGTGCATGGACTTTCTTATTTTTGAAGTTCTTAATACCATTTAAAATTCAAGTTCATAGAATAGAGAATAAGTGTCAGCTAACATTAATTCCAGGACCTTTTTATTTTTTTATTTTCTAATAACATGTGAAATTTGTCGTGAGCTAATTTTGTGAATAAAATCATCATATACCGCGGATGCTTCTATTTTTCTTATTGATATATTCGATTCGTTTTTAGTTTTAGATTATTTTTTTTTTTAAAATTCGTACGATACAGAAAAAGCGTTAACTAAAATCTCTACCTTACTCTGATCCGTGTAAGCTATAATTCCAATTTTTAACTGTGGTTTTTTTTGTATTTCATGTTACTTTTCATGCAGGTTTATCTGCTGGTTTTAGTTTTTTTTAAGCTTACGCGATCACGTTTCGTTTTTAATGCTCTGAATTTTATCAGTCAGTTTAAAAATTAATGTTTTTAATTACTTAGTAAGTTTAATATAATTATTTTTACGCATGGATATTGATAATATTTTAGCTTGTTAAATTAAATAAATAATATCATAGTCGATAGTATTGGCGTCCGTTGGGGTATAGTACATATAGATTATAGACAATACTCTTAAAACCTTTCCAATTAGAATTGTTATAATCAAAGATAATTTTATAAATAACCTCACCCTCCATTGTGTGATATTTAACATTGAAAGGTCAAAATATTTAGTTGATGTGTTGTCGAATAATTTTTGTCGAGCCTGGACTGCTCGTTTTTTCCTCAAAGAATATCTTAAACGCATAAGGATTATTTTTTAAATACTTAACTACATATATGACGGTAATTCACGGGGCAATAACTAATCGGAATTGTATGATCCTTATCGGATAAATTTTAGCGGTTCAAAATGGTTAGAAAATGCCTAAAAGATAAGCAAGTGGTTAGTTAAGAAATACATTTTAATTTTAGAAAGCTGGTTAATCAGCGTGTTATCTAATCGGTGGATTCCAGTACTTCAAGCTTTTAATGATATTTAAAATTTATCGTATGCTAATTTTGCGAATCGAATTCTTATCAACCGCGGATGCTTCTATTTTTCTTACCGATTTATTCACGTCGTTTTTAGTTTGATAGTGTTTCAAATTTTTAATTAATTCATACGGTACAAAAAAAGTATCCGTTTTAACGATAAAATTTCTGATTTTATTTTTAAGTTGTTCAGTTATTTTCCTGATCTGAATCGCAAATAAAAGTAAATTTGCTTATTGAAGTTTTCAATTGCGGAGGGTAAGTTTTTTGCCACTGCTTTCCAAAAAATATTTTTAGTTAAATCATTTATAGAGTAAGTTCAACATGATTATGTATATATTTACGAGTAGATACTAATAATATTTGAGTTTGTACGATTACGGTTGTTAGATAATGAATATCATCGTTGATTGTTTTAGTATCCGTTGGGGTTTAGTTCTGACGCATAACCACTAGACGGGACTTGATTAAACTATTGAAACCAGCATTGTTATAGTCAAATACAATTTTAGGAATAATCTCAATCTTAGCCTATATTTATATAAAACACGGTGTACCTAGATACACGCTGCATTAGTGAGATCTGAGCATTACCATTAATTAACGCATTATCTAAAATTTACGGCATCATGCGGTTAATATGGTTATGCGTTAGTATTTTTGAAAAGTTTAAAATCGTATCGGTATCGTGTAAGTAACGGCTAACTTTTAATAAGTTAGCCGTTACTTACACGATAAGATAAGAAGAGCTCAGGTATACCGTTACTGTGTTAGTTGTATGAAGCACATGAATGCCTGTCTGATACATCAATGTACTTAGTAATCAACACTGTCGTATTTTACATTGAATATATTGACATATTCATCGTTGATTTATAGTCATATTAAATTATGATAGATAATTGCGCACAGTTAGTATATACTACTTTCCGGCATCCTAACCTTCATTCTCTGATTTTTTCCAAGAGAACGAGTCACCCCGTCGCATGTGTTGAATACCCGCAACCATAATTTGCTTAAAAGTTACATCATACATGAAACGAGGCAACAGACATGCTCTATACGCTAAAATTAGCGCTGTGCAAATGCTAAAAATTGAATCACATTGCCGTCGTCTCATTAAGGCGGCGCGGTTTAATATGTGGAACGCTCGTTTCGTGTATCACACATACACCCCTACACATACCGTAAAAACATTTATATCGCAGCATAACATGGTGAAGAGGGTAACGTATTATATTAGAAGTAGCTATCAAGGAAACGTGTTCCACTTTGCAAAGTTTTCCCGTCCACCCGCGTCCCTTAATTGAATAAAAACTTAAGTAAGCAGCCATTTGAATTCCGAACCGATCGAGAATCGCCGGGACACGGTCAATTGGGCGACGGCGATTGGGCGACGGTCAAATGGGCGATTCAAAATGGGCGACGGACAAATGGGCGATGGTCTT